>NC_079209.1:30312443-30614943 GCF_026745355.1 Beta vulgaris subsp. vulgaris
TCTAACTTCTTTTTGATCCCGGCCGACAGAATCTTATTAAAATCCCCAACTTGCCCATTAGCCTGTGGATGAGCCACCGCGGCAAAGTGAGCCTTGATTCCTTGATCAGCCAACCATTGACGGAGCTTGGGTGTTTCAAATTGTGGCCCATTATTAAAGACGATTGACTGGGGCATTCCAAACCTTGTAATCAGGTTCTTCCAGATGAACCCTTTGACGTCATTGGTGGTAATGCCTCTTAACGCCTCAGCTTCAACCCACTTTGTAAAGTAATCCACAGCTACTATTACAAACTTCTTCTGGCCGGCAGCAATAGGAAAGGGGCCAAGAATATCCATCCCCCATTTAGCAAAGGGGAGGGAAGAGAATTGGGGTTAATAGTTGGACGGCTTCTGATAGATGTTTCCATGTTCTGGCAACTATCACATTTCTTGGCATATAGCAAGGCGTCTTCTTTCAAGGACGGGTAGCCCGTCCTGAGAGCCTTTTCTCGAAAGCTCTTCCTCCAATGTGGGAAGCACAAGCTCCCTCATGCAGCTCCTTTAAAACATCCAACCCTTCCTTTCGGCTGATGCATTTGAGAAGAGGCCGATTGTAGGATTTCTTGTATAGAGTTTCATTCCACAACTCAAACCACTTGTCCCTTGCTTTCACATACTTAGCTTCAATAGGATCAAGAGGTAACCAGCCAGTTTTCTTAAACTCAATGATTGGTCATCCACTCATTTTCTCGGCTGAGAAACAGAACTTCCCCGGCCTCAATGCTCTTGGCCGCTTTAACCTCCCAGAACACCGTTCTAGGAATATCTCCTTCAGCCGAGTTGGCCAGCTTAGAAAGGGCATCAGCCTGATGGTTCTCAGATCTGGGCACTTGATCTAGGACGAACCTCTTCAAAGACTTGATCTCTTCTTTAACAAAATTTCATATATTTGCTCATGGACGCTTCTTTGCATTCAAAATCACCGTTTACTTGACTGACGACCAGGAGAGAGTCAGTTTTAGCTTCAATCTCCAAGGCTCCAGCCGCTTTGCACATTTTAATGCCGGCTAAGAGAGCTTCGTACTCTGCCTCATTGTTGGACGCCTGGAACTTGAACTTCATTGCATACTCAAACTTGTCTCCTTCTGGGATTGAAAGATGATCCCTGCCCCACATCCATTCGCAGTTGAGGATCCATCCACCATCAGGGTCCAATGACGCTTTCCCTCTGCTAGATCTTGGACGATTTCTACAGTAGGCCGGGTAAGCTCTACAATGAAATCAGCTAAAGCTTGCCCTTTGATTGCCTTTCAAGGCTCAAATGTTAAGTCAAACATGTTGAGCTCAACGGCCCATTTCAACATTCGGCCAGATGCATCCATCTTATGCAACACTTGCCTCAGCGGCTGATCAGTATAAACAAGAATGCTATGGGCCAGGCCATAAGGCCTTAACTTCCGGCTGGCCATCAACAAAGCCAGGCCGAACTTTTCAATGGACGAATACCTGCTCTCTCCATCCTTCAATACATGGCTCGCAAAATAGACCGGTATTTGCACTGAGTCTCTCTCAGCTAAGAGAACAGCACTTACCGCGAAAGGAGACACGACCAGGTATACGAACAATTTTTCCCCTTCGGACGGGCTGATCAATCTTGGCAACCGCCGAAGATGCTCTTTAACTTGCTAAAGCGCCACCTCAGCCTCTTCCGTCCACTCAAACTTGGCATTCTTTTTAATAGTTGCAAAGAAATGGTGACATTTGTCCCCTGATGTCGAGAGAAACCGTCCAAGAGCAGCCACACAGCCCGTCAATCGCTGAACTTCTTTGACTTTGGACGGCGAAGTCATATTTATGATAGCTTGAATTTTATCGGGATTTGCCTCAATCCCTCTCTAATCAACCAAAAACCCCAGAAATTTCCCAGCAACTACGCCGAACAGGCATTTCTGCAGATTGAGCTTCAACTTAAACTTCCTCAAAGTGAGGAAAGTTTCCCTCAAATCGTCCAGATGATCTTTTTCTTCTTTACTTTTGACGATCATGTCGTCGATATAGGCTTCCATGTTTCTCCCAAGCTGGGGCTGAAACACCGTGTTGATAAGCCTTTGAAATGTGGCTGGCGCATTTCTTAGGCCGAAGGGCATTCTGAGCCATCCATACAACCCTTTTTCAGTAATGAAGGAAGTTTTATCTTGGTCATCCGGCCACATGGGAATCTGGTGGAAGCCGGAGTAAGCGTCCATGAAACTCAGCAATGCATGGCCGACTGTTGAATCCACCAGACGATCGATTTTGGGCAGCGAAAAGCTGTCCTTAGGACAAGCCTTATTCAGGTCCGTATAATCAACACACATTCTCCAGGTGCCATTCGGCTTTGGAACCATCACAACATTTGCTACCCAATCTGGATAATAAGTTTCCCGGATGAACTTAGACTTGAGCAGCTTTTGAACTTCTTCATCAACAGCCTTATTTCTGGCCGGCCCTAGTGCCTCTTTTTCTGCCGAATAGGCTTCTGCCCTGGCTCAATGTTGAGCTTATGGACGGCCACCTCAGGATCTATCCCGGGCATTTCCTCTACAGCATAGGCAAACACATCTTCAAATTCTCGCAGCAACGCAACTAAGGCGTCCTTGATTTCTGATCTCAAACTGATCCTATTTTCAAGCGTTCTCTGGACGCTCTGGATTTAAGCAAATTTCTACCGGACTTTCTACCGTCTCTGGACGTTCTAGTCCCAGACTCATTATAGCCATAACTCCTCAGATGAATGTTTTCTTCCTTGATTGCCAAACACTTTCTCTTTTGTGGGCAAGAGCATAGACGGCTTGCTCTCAGGAGAGTAGCTCTTGAACTTTCTCAACTTCTTGCTTTAAGCTCAACAATTTGGCCTTTACTTTCTCGGCCGGATCATCCTCCCGCCTTGGACGCTCTACCCTCTCCTTCCATGATGATGGTTTAAGAGTGGTGAGGTAGCATTCTCTAGCAGCTTGCTGATCTCCATAGAGAGATCCAATCTTTCCCCCATCACACTCAAACTTCATTAACATTAGGTGGGTCACAATGACAACCTTGATGTGATTTAAGGTAGGTCGTCCGAGAATGACATTATAAGCGGTCAAGTCTCGTACTACCAAAAATTTCACAAAAAGCGTCCTGGCAGCATCTTTTTCCCCAACCCTGACGGGCAGTGTGACAGTCCCCATGGATGGATGATACCTCCGCCAAAACCGATTATAGGATGATTTACCGGCATCAAATCGTTTTTATCAAACTTCAACGAGACAAACAATCAGCACTGATTATATCAGTGGAGCTTCCAGTATCAATCAGAATTCGCCTAACCCTAAGGTTGGCAATCTTCATTTCCACAACTAGTGGATCATCGTGCGGCGTCCTTATCTTCCCTCGGTCCAGCTCGCTGACCACTATTTTTGGGAAAGGATCAGACTCGGCCTGGTTAGTGAGCATAACCTGACTGAGCTCCCTTAAATAGTTTTTGTGGCCGCGATTTGTTGGACCTCCTGCCGCAAATCCTCCTGAGATGACCATTACTACATCATCATCTGTGCTATCTCCGTCCATCTTTTCTTTTGACGGTTATCTCTTTTTTGGAATTTCCTTCCTGACGAAGGTAGGTAATTGTTCATCTTACCCTTTCGAGCCAACTCTTCTAGTGCTCTCTTCAAGTGCTTGCATTCATTGGTTTCATGCCCACAATCTTTGTGGAAGTGACAATACTTGCTTTTGTCCCTGTTTCGGTATGGCGTCTTCATTTCAGCCGGCGCCTTTAGCTCATGCTGATCTTTATTTCCATCAAAATGGAATATTGATCTTTGTTGAACTCTATTGGTTCAACTGAGGCCGCTGGCTCAGACCGCCTACTTCTTTTGGACGAGGTGGTCAGAGAAGTCATTGCCCAAGTCTCAGCTTTCTTGGGCGGATTCTTCTTTGGCTGAACAGCCTCTTCAACTTTCTTCACCTCTGGCTGCTTTGCCTCAGCACAAACCTCTGTGGCATGAATGAAGGCCCCAGCCTCCTTCAAAGCTTCCGTCAAAGTAGTGATCTTTTTCTTAACCAAATCAAACATAAAGCTTCCTGGTCTCAAACCTCTGAAGAAGGCGTCAAACGCCACTCCCGCATTTAGATCTTGGATCTGCAATGCTTCTAGATTGAATATCTTCACATAACCTCTCAATACCTCCTTAGGGCCTTGGATGACTTTACCCAGGTGCATGCTTGTTTTTTGTTCCTGGCGATTAGCCACAAAGTGACTGGTGAATAGAATGTTGAGTTCAGTAAAATTGTTCACTGAGTTAGGCGGCAAGTTGTTAAACCATTTTTGCGCTACCCCCTTCAATGTAGCAGGGAAATTCTTACACCAAGTAGCATCGTCCACCCCTTGGACATACATATGATGCTTGTAGGCTGATAGATGATCGTCTGGATCAGTAGTTCCATCGAAAGGCTCAATGGTCGGGAGCTTAACCTTTGGGAAAGGAGGGGACTCCATAATCCTGACCGAAAAAGGAGTTGGCCAATTGATCTGGAGTGCCGCAATCTGACCCTCAATGGGTATGTGCTCCTGCCGGTACTCCTTTAGTACCGGATTAGAAGAGGTGTTCGCTAAGGCCTGACGCCTATACACCATTGGCTGCAGAACTGTTTTCTCTTGCCTGGGCTGATAAGCTGACGGTCCATGACTTCGCACCACTGTTCTAGACGGGAGTCTTAATGACGGGTCCTTCATATAAGGAGTAGAACCTGAGGCTGAACGCTGCTGAGCTGCCGCCCTCTTGGCTTCCAAATATTCTCTAGCGTCAGTCTCCATCCTGTGGCCAGTAGGAGGAATATTGTCTGCTGGACGGACTACCAGCTTCCAGTCCATCTTCCTCCTGGAGTCACTAACAGCTGGCTCCTTTCCCTTGGAAGGCGGCCTAGTCAACTCTGGCCGAGGTGGCCGACTAGGCCCTGGACGACCCTCTTGGGACCTCCCTTTGAGCGGCGCAGCTGCCTCTCCTCCTGGACTTAGCTGAAAGAACAACATATTGTTCTTAATCTGCTCCTCCATGACAGCGGTCATTCTGGCCTGAAAATCATTAAGCACATCCTCCAAGTGACCAGCTAACACTGGGCGGTCAAGATTTTCCTGAATGACCGGAGTTACAGTCCTACCCTCCAGATGGACGGCGGCATGACCATGATCCCGTCCACGGGGAGGTCTCTCATCATCCACAATATCTTCCACCTGAACTCTAAAACTTTTGTTCCTTGCAACATTCGAAGAATGACAGTCCGTCATCGTTGCGTCTCCCCACAGACAGCGCCAAATGTTACGTAGTATGAAACTAGTAATAAAATATCACAACTCCCAAAGATAGGTTCTAAAACTGGAGACTTGTGCAACAATGATTGGCTCGAATCCCGGTGCAAACTTCTGACCAGCCACCTGCAAAAAAGGGACCCACCCTGGAGGTTTGGGTGGTATTTTCCCCTCCGATGCTTAAGTCAGATATCAGGGATGTAAAGGAAGTTTTAGAGAGAGAAAGTAGAGAGAGAAGAATTTATGACAAGAGTAACAGTACTATGCTCTGAAAAACGTACCTTTCACCCTGAAATCAAGGACTATTTATACTGTTTGAAATGACTGTTGTACCTTGATGTCACCCTAATTTGGGAGCATCTGATTGGCTAATCAATAAAATGGGACACGTGGCAGCTGCTGATTGGTTAGTACACCTCACTTTTATGCAGAGGTGCAGACTGCCTTTGCTGGGCCTGAAGTACAATCCTTGGGCCATTAGAGGGACTTTTAGTACCCTTTCATCAGAGAAACGTACTTTTAGCCCTGCAAACCTTGGGCCCTTTGTACTTTGCCTTCCTAAGCATACGCCACATGTCAGGCTCTGATGAGGCCATGTGTCATCTTGATAGCCGTTGATTTTTAGGCTACAACAGTTAAATTTAGATAAGTTCAATCAATTAAGTTCAGAAAAGTTAAAATAATTTTAGATAAGTTGACAAAAAAAAAGATCAAGACAAATTTATACTTACCACGAGAATTTAAATGATAGAAAGGTTATTCAAAAATAACTAACTATCATCATATATCTATACTATTATCTAAAGCAAAATCATAAATCCTACGTGGCAAGCTCATGTTCATATTCATGATTTCATATGAGATTTTCGGAAATCAAGCATATCCTATTTATATATTATATGTGATTGACGTTAATTGTGATTAAAATTACGCAATTAAAATCTCAAATTCATATACATTTGGCTGAAATTTATAATTCTCATATCTATTACATTTCGAAATTTTAAAATCCCAAATAAAAATGACAATGAATATAAATTATCAATCAATCTTAATTTGCCAATGTTGATGGTCATTGTCAATCAATCACTCAATTTAAATTGATAGTATCCGAAATTATCCATGTGACATTCACCATAAACTAAAGCCTCACATTGCATGACAAAGTGGTGAGATAATGGATCTACATAACACGTGTAAGTGTGTAAATTGAACGCCACATATAATTCTCTTGCATTCTTCCTTGCTAATCAATTAGCGCAACAAATCAACTGTATAAAAACTCTTCCTTTCCATAAATTAAAGATTTATCCCTTGATTTTCGGCTATCAAAGAAGCAACAACTTCTTTTTGTAGCTTCTTTTTGTAGCTTCTTTTTATTTTTTATAATCATTCTTATTAAGAATTTTTAAAAAGAAGAAGCATGCAATAAGAATTTTAAAAACAATCACTCAAAATATATAAGTAAGAGTTTCTAGATCGAAAAATGTTCTATGATGGGAGAATGGAGGTTATTATCATAAAAATAAGAGAAATAAAAAAATCTTTCATGATTGAAGTAATAGTAAACTATTTGATTCATATTTAATCATAGGGATATTCTATATGGTGGCCTCCTATTTTTTTGTTTTCTATGTGGTGACATGTAAAAAAAAAATATTATACCAAGTGACCCTCAACTTTGAGAAATTATACCTAGTGACTTTAATGGGCTAACCTATCCTAACCTCAACCAAAAAACAACCAAACCATCACCACAAACACCCAACCATTATCATACCCACCCAAAGAACCACCACCCTCACCCAAACCCCACCTCCCCGAATACCCCTACAAAACCCAAGCACCCAGCTTGAACCACAAACCCCACCATGCTAACCCAAACCCACCCACCACAACCAAACCCCACCGCCTGAAAACCCCCACGAAACCCAACCACCCACGAAACTCACCCCGGCAAACCCGCGCCGACGAAACCCCACGCCCACAAACCCTCTACCCACGAAAACCACCACCTTGCCGGATTCTACCACTCAAAGATCCAACTTCTTCACCAACCCGGAAACCCACCCCGCAAAACCACCCCCATTGAAACCCCACCATCACAAACTCACGAAACCAAATCCTATTCACCCACCCTCGAAACCCTTACCCGCGAAACCCACCACCCTCCAAAAACCCACCGCCCACAAATCCAGTTTCGCCACAAACCTATAAATCCACCCACATGAATTCGAACAGAGAGAATCTGAAGAGAGAGAAGAAAGAAAGGTGGTGGCAGTGGCTGGTCGTGGAAGAAGAAGGTTGCGATGGTGGATGGTTATAGAAGAAGAAGGCGGTGGTGGATGGTTATGGAAGAAGAAGGTGGTGGCCATGGCTGGTGGTTGGTTGGTAGTGATAAGGTGTTGGGCTAAGTGAGAAAGGATAGGGTTTAGTTATTGAACCATTACTTACTAAAAATTGGTCACTATGTAGAATCTCCTGAAGTTAGGAGTCACTTTGTATAATATTTTTTTTTTTTGCTTTGCCACCATGTAGAAAAAGTGAAACTTGGAGGCCCCCATATAGAATATCCCTTAATTATATACTACTATGTTACGGGTGCAGGTATTTATGAGAGTAGAAAAAAAATAGATATTTGGGAGTTATAGGTAAGAAGATATATGAAAAAATAAGAGGTAGTATTGGTAATTTTTGGTGAGTCATGATTACTTAATAAAGAAATATATCAAGTAAAAAGAAACTAACATTATTGAAATATGTAACAAATAAATGTCTCAAGGATTGCAAAAGCTATAAGTGTTAGTTCAACAACAATTAATTGTCACGAATATTTTTTATTTTAGATAACATGTGCGATGTTCAGTTAACGATGTGTACGCCAACATAAGATGGGTTAATTTATACTATATCACAAAAGAGAGGGGTTGAGCAAGACTACGGAATTCGAGAGTGGTAATGTCTACATTAACGAGTGCCAGTAATAATGCAAATTGTCATTTTATCTGAACCTCTTAATAAAGTAATGGGTCAAGCGAATATTTTTTCATTAGATAGGTTGAACTAGAGTGTTAGAGAATCTAATAAATTGTTCGACAAACTTAAATAAAAAAAACAACCAAAGTGGTACACAATACGATACGATACCATTCTATTTATTTATTTTATTCCTTATTAAAAACAAAAAAAAATTATTAAATTCAGTCAAATTCATATAAGTTCACATAAAAATTAATAAGTCTGGGTAAATTCAGAAAAATTCAGTTCAGCAAAAATAAGTAAAAAATAAAGTTCGACATACTCATAAAATAAGGTCTAATTAATTCGGATAATTTTGTTCAAATAAATTCGATTAAGGTTTAATAATGATTCATAAGTTCAAAAAGGTAGGTCTATTTCAAATGTAAGAAAATCGAAGATTACATCATTGAGACATTTAAGCAATCCTATTAATCATACTATATAAGATAAAACATTCATAAATCCAAACTTGATCTATAGAATTTCCTTAGATATAATATTTATATTTATAAAGTTATAATACAACAAAGATCGTAAAAGGTATAAGTGTTAGTTCAACAACAATTAATTGTCACGAATATCTTTTATTTTAGATAACATGCGCGATGTTTAGTCAATGAAGTATACACGAACATGTGGGTTAATTGATACTATATCACAAAAGAGTGGGTTGAGCAAGACTACGAAATTCCGGAGCAATAATGGTTGCATTAACGAGTGTATGTAATAGTGAAAATTGTCATTTTATTTGAACCTCAGTCCTCAGCTCTTAATGAATCAATGGGTTAAGCCAATATTTTTTCATTAGATAGGTTACGTTGATGATGTGATTTTCGTGGTTGTTTCGAACTCTTTTTATGGTTTAGTGATTTATGAACGAACTAACTATGAAACTAAAGGGATATTACTCTTAAGTCGCGGTTAAGAGCATAGACAACAAGTCTCGCGTTTGTTTTGGTTTATTACTCGGAAACCAAGTTGTTAGCTTATGCTCAACACATGCAATTACGCACTTTCTTTTTACTCAACAAAAAACTTCTTTTTTTATTTATGAAATAAACGTCCCTTATATAGGGTATACGTTCGACTAAAGATAAGCATAAACCTAGGATAAGAATTAACAACAAGATAAGAATTAAACTAATCCTATCCTATAATTAATCGCACGCCTAATATTAAAAGTTATCCACTCCTAAGATAAAATCTTATCCATGTCTAAGATAAGAATTACCATATCCTAGCTCACTTAGACTCCTAACAAGACTCGGGGCTTGTTCTCCCCAGTTTATTTTCAGTTCAGTTCAGCTCCAATCAATTCAGTTCAGTTCAGCTCCAATCAATTCAGTTCAGTTCAGTTCAACTCCAATCAGTTCAGTTCAGTTCAGCTCCATTTTTTTATAACCATTTTGTTAAATATTATTATTATGTTGGTATAATTTATTTTACTAATTACTCTTATTATTATTATTATTTATTTATTTTTATATCATTACTTTATATATGTTTATTTTATTATTATTATTATTATTATTATTATTATTATTATTATTGTTGTTGTTGTTGTTGTTTCTATATATTATTCTGTTTATTATAGCTTTACTCATTATTATTACTATTATTATTAGGATGAACATGGTTTAGGTCAAAGCACAAATAAACCCACGTTTTTTTATCCCATAAACCAATCAAATCGCTTCAAGACGGTTTATGATGTAATTTTGGCGGTCCAACCCAATCATTATTTTTATTACTAAATATTATTATGTATTAAATCTAATTATTAAAATAGTAATATTAATTTACTACTTCTTATATATTATTGTTATTATATATCATCATCAAGTATTAATATATTAATTCAAATAATATAAACTAATTATTATTAATTATCATTATTATCATTACTTAATATTATTAATTTATGATTATTAATATTATTTATTTATAACTATCATTTAAAAATATCCAAAATACTACTATTATTATTCATTATTATTACTTATCATTATAATTATTATTTAATATTCTTATTATTATTTTTTAAATATTATTTATATATTTATTACATTCAATTTAATGTAATTTGATTCAATTCAGTTCAGTTCAGTTCAACTCCAATCAGTTCAGTTCAGTTCAGTTAGTTCAGTTGTTTTTTGCCGAAGAGAACATTCCCTCAATGACAAAGGAATTAGACTCCTAAACATAATAGGATTCCTTCATTACTCAAACAACTAAAATTAAAGACTTATAAAGCAATTAAAATACATAGTCTCCTAACAGAAGTAGGAAACTACATAAGAATCTTAACAAAACTAGGATTTATAGAAAATGACCATATCCCCATATGTATCAGTTGAACTATAGTGTTAAAGAATCTAATAAATGGTTCGACATATTAACCATAAACTTTTCTATTTTTACAGCATTATGTGTAAAACTAATTAAATAACATCATACTAGGAAAAAAGAAAGCTTATATTGACAAAATAACGTGAAAGGTTTTCAGATTCCTTTGATAGCTAGCAAGGAAGGAACAATTTACCACATATATGTCAGTTTTCTTACAGATATTCTATGTGTTTCGTATAATTATATAGATTGGCAGAAACTGTAGATCAAGTAAGAGAGACATAAGGAGATCATTTGGGTAAATTATTTGTATTACATATGAACTCAAAATAATTATTTTGAAGTCATGATAGAATAGTGTAAAAACAATTGGGTATAATTTACTCGATACATTCTATACGATATTCTATGATATTTATTATTTTTTCATAAATAAAGTATAGTAATATTTTAAAATTAGGAGCAAAATTGATAATAAATTGGCCTTTATCCATATGAGGCATTAGGAAAGCATATAACCTCCTACTTATGTAATTATAAACTAAATCTAACAAAAATAATAATTTTGATTGTTTTATTGTACACGCAATCTTGCCTTTTTAGTACCAAGGCTTTTATATTATCCAATATTATGTTATAATTTATATGATGATTGGGACGTAAAATATTAGTTAATAATAAATTTTACTATAATGTTCGAAAATCAAAATGTACTACTTAATGGAGAATTCAACTCTAGAAGGATATATATATACGAAGTCCAATCTATATGATATAATGAGCAAAGCCAGGGAAGGATGTATCATCATATAGATTGAACTTCGTTTATTGAGCAAAGCCAAGTATCAAATTATGCAAAAAAAAAAATATCATAACTTGCTTATGTAGCTTCTGTCAATCAAGGAAATAATTTGCATACATGATATAATTGACGTATTGCTTATTGACTAAAAAGGAAACAATCAGTAAGATAATATAATTTATGTATGTGTTTTAGGGAGTTGAGGTTTACATATCAACATTTATTTTTGAAAATATAACTTATATTTTCTGAATAATTCATTTACCAGAATTAAAACTTATAAGGATCTATCATACGTTGATACGTGATCACGAGCCATTTTGCAAAAAAAAAAAAACACATTTTTCATGCAGTTTGATTTCTTTGCCGCATATATGCCATGTCAGTTAAACAGTATTATTAAGGAACTCTTTGAATCTCAACAAGAGAAAAGATAGACAACAATTAAGCTAAATAAAGTTAGGAGCTAATTAGGTGATCAGTTAAATAAGTATATATTGAGAAAATAATATGAGAGAGTATTCAATATAAGTTATAAGTCAAAATCGTGTAATACATTTAGTGGCGGATCTAGGATTTTACAACTGGTGAGTCACCACCGTCCACAACAAAATGTCAATCAATAATCAATGCATAAATTTAAAACTTCATAAAAAGTTTTACTCTAGAAGTAATACTCCGATCCAATTTTTCGAGATGTAAACCATATTCATAAAAAAAACGTGTTTTCATTTAAAAAATCATAATAAAATTAAAGTCGAACTAATACAAGATACTCAAAACACGAGTTTTCAAATATAAAACTACAGGTTAGCTAATTTCAAGTCAATGGGTATATTGCTACCACAACTTGAAGTTTTTCACCACACCCATATAAACTTTTCTGTTTTTATCAATTAAAACTCAGTAGAATACATTACCTCCTTGCAAATTAACAAAAATCCATCAACAAATTACAAATTAAAATCAACTAGAAAAAATATATGCAAAGTGAATGGAAAAAAGGTAAATGCATATTTTTGCAAACAATGGTGTCCAATGGTTGGCCTAATGCAATGGTGGTGCAAGGCAGTAAGATATAAAGGTGAGAGGGATTGTACGTATAGCGGGAACAAAAGTCGCTCAATGGTTGAGTACAAGATATGGTCAAATTGTGTGATCTAATCTATCCTTCAAATGAAGTAGTAGGTCAAGCGAAAAACTTCAATCAATTTTTTTTATAAGATTAATAATGGGTCACGTGATCCACAAATGATATTAATTACATCAACTGCTAAACACACGGGTCATAAGCCATTTTCAAAGTAAATAAATACATGATTATAAAATTTTAAATCATACGATACTATTTCTACAATGATTTAGGAAAAATAACATAAAATCTTAAATTTATGGAACAAATTTCCCGTACAATTTGCACAGGTCTAATAGCAAATTAAAATTTACATTTATGTATATACTTTTTTTTTTTATTCCTAACTAACTTTTGTATCATCTATTTGATAGATGAACGAGTTAAATATTTTCATCCCGATTTTAAAAGAAATAACATAAAATCTTAAATTTATAAAAATAAAAAAAAATCCCCATGCAGTTGCACGGGTATAAAATTAAAATCATGACTAAGTGGACAACTACCAGTGGGTGGCCAAATATGATGCATCAGTGGTGCAAGAAGGTAGAATAAGACTTCCTTAAGTGGTTGCTGAAGCCGGCATATGGCTGAGTGTTATTGGTGGTGCGAATTGTGATTTTATCTTAGACTCTATGGGAAGCAATAGATAGAGCAAATACTATTTCTATCAACTTCAATATATATATATATATATATATATATATATATATTATATATATTATATATATATTATATATATATATATTATTATATATATATATTATATTTATATTATATATATTTATATATATTAATATATATATATATTAATATATATATATATATATATATATATATGTGTGTGTGTGTGTGTGTGTGTGTGTGTGTGTGTGTGTGTGTGTGTGTGTGTGGGTCATGTGATCCACCATGGCATTAACTACATCGGCCTAATGACACGGGTTATAAGTCAGTTTCTAAAATAATTTCAATACATAATTATGAAATCTTAAATCACAAGTTAATATCCACCACCATGACTTTAGGACAAACTTCTTAAAATTTCAATTTATAAGACAAAATATTTCCTGTGCAGTATGCACGATGCACGGGAAGTTTCTATTATTTTTGGAAGCAATGTTGGAGAAAAAATATTCATCCCAAGAATGACACTAACCCCGTCTGACTTCACTAAGTTTATTATCGGATTTCAGAGACGACTATTTCCTTTAATTAATGATTTTTTTTATTATGACCAAAAATAAAAGTCAAGGACAAACTCTGTCTCATGTAGGCATGTATCTTTCGATACCTGTTTTCAGCGCCATGGACAATATTATGTTGTCATTTTCAGAGTTACGAGCAAAAAAGGTCTCAAGATCCTTTTGTTGGATGAAGAACATTATTTGTGTGCAAATACGCCTAATGTAGTTTATAAGGAAGTGTTCGCATACATATAAATTGATTTGAAAATTTCATTTGTAATTTTTGTTCATCACCATTCATACTTTATGTTGTATGATTTTGTGTAATATGGGAAGTTAAGTCAATGTTATTATGGGACTTCCTTTAAATATGTAATAAAACAATAAATACTCTCGTGCATTATGCACGAGTCATAATACTAGTTGGATCTAAATTTAATTTGATTGAATCTTTTTTATTGGCAAATTTATGTAATTAACAATTATATGAGTTGATTGGGTTTAATAGAGATTTGGTTGAAATTTTTTAGGTAAATGTATGTATAATGGTTTTAACTTTTATGTTATAGAGGAGTGAATATGTAAATTCAAAGAGAATATCGTTGCTCCTCCTCCCTCCGTCCCATAATATAAGTCCTGATTTTGTTTTTACACGCGAATTAAGGTAAACTAGAATCTTGTTTTATTTAAATAAAAAGATTCATTTTTATTGGGAAACACTTACATTGTTTTTTTCTTTTTAACAAAAAATAAAAACTTAACATTAATACTCCCTCCGTCCCATAATATAAGTCCTGATTCTATTTTTACGCGGGAATTAAGGTAAAGTGGAATCTTGTTTTATTTTGGATAAAAATATTCATTTTTATTGGGAAACACTTACATTATTATATCTTTGTAACAAAAATAAAAACTGAACATTAATGTTGCATGGTTTAATGTGTAGAGGAGTTTAATAAGGTAGAAGATTCCAATTTGTCATTAATTATAGTGCATTGGAAGCTGAAATTATGAGGGCATTTTGAGAATAAAATTATTTTCATGAGAGTATTTTGGGCATAATTATTGATTGAAAATAGAAATAGGACTTATATTTTGGGACACCTTATAAGGAAACAGGACTTATATTATGGGACGGAGGGAGTATTGCATAGTTTAATGTGTAGAGGAGTTTAATGGGTTATGAGATTCTATTTTATCATTAATGATGGTGCATTGGAAGCTGAAATTATAAGGACTTTTTGGGAGTTAATTATTTTCATGAGGGTATTTTGGATATAATTATTGATTGAAAATAGAAACAAGATTTATATTTTGGGACACTTTAAAAAAAAAGGGACTTATATTATGGGACGGAGGGAGTATATAATAGAAATAAATTATACATTACTCGTGTTGGAATTCTTAAATCCAACGGTTGAATGCTAGGTGAAGCTAAACATAAACCAAACCAATAAAAAAATGAAAACAGCACAGTAGGACAGCACCAACTCGGGAACACTGCCGACACTCGGTGAAAAACCCGATTTTCCCGCCCACTCGGCCAACTCACCTGACTCGTTTCTTTTCAAACTCCTAAAGGGCCCCACCCAACCCCAGCACATTTTTATTCAAACCGCATTTAATCTAAACTTCCTCCTTCTATTTCCGCCAAATTCTTCTCTCCCATTAATTTATTAACTATTCATCTTTTTAGGCGTCACTTTCTACTCTACTTTACTCCACTCTCTCTTTTTTTTTTTTTTTGGTGAACTTTTTTTTTTTGGTGAACTCCACTCTCTCTTTCTTACACTCTCTCTTACACTGATTACTCACTATTCGATCTACTTTTCAAGCCACGCAGCTTCGTTCATGGAATCCTAGAGTTCCACAAATTCATGTTCTGTAAGTAATTTGTAAGTTTAATTCCTCACTTTTCCCTTTTTTATTTTAGTTTGCGCTGTTTTAAGCTAGTTTAAGCTCACTATTTTGATTTTTCTGAGCTGCTTTTTTTTTTTGGGCTATAATTTTCGCTTTATGGTTTTGGAAACGATTTCTTAGGATGGTTTATGTTAGCCGGCACCACATCATTTTGGGACTAAAAGCTTTGTTGTTGTTTTCGGTGGTGGTGGTTGGAATTTTGTCGTTTTTGGGTTTGAATTGTTTAGTACCATTGAAGTTGCTCAAGTCTTATTTTGGTTAAAATTTGCATTTTGCATCTGTGTGTGGGTGTGACAATTTGGGAGAATTATTTTGTTTCTAATTTTAATTAATAATCAATTAGCGAATGATTTGTTAGATTTTTTTTCCTATAAAATACTGAACTTTGTGGAGCTTGCTTCTGTGTTTTGTAGTTGAATGTGGGGCAGGGTTTATTCGATGTGACCTAAAGTGACAAATGTGGTGGGTTAGAAATGAATAATTCAACTAGAAAACTATTGAAAAGTAATTTGAATAATGTGGGCACTGCACTGATTAATTGGGTGGCAAATAATGTAAAGAAGATGCTGTTTGTATAAGGGTATAACTTGTTTGCTTTTACTAGAAGAATTAGTTCAACGCGTCGTGGAGCTTGTACTCTGGGGTCAGAATGGAGGATTTTGTTGTGCAATCTGCTGAGAATGCAGAGGTAGTGCCTAAGTTGCCAGAAGAAGTTTGCAATGGTTTGGGTGATGGCGCTGAAAAAGTCGTGGAACCAGCAAAATCAACTGCTGGGTCTGTTAATAGGAGGGCAGAGGTGAGGAGTGGTATGAGTTCGAAAACAGGTGTGGCTAAATCACGTGTAAGCAGGAATCCGCAGAGTTCTAATGTGGTACCTGTCAGTGCAAGAAGAAATAGCAGCGGTGAGTTGGGTGAGAAGCAGTCAGTTAGGACTAAAGCACAACAGTCTGGTCCTGGTGTGACACAAAGAAAAGCCAGTGGCGCTTCTGTTTCGCAGCCATTACGCCGATCTGTGCCAGAAATGAGAACATCTAAGCTGTCTGATGCTAGTAAGAGTTTAAGCATAGTGGGTGTCAGAGAAACAAAAAAGTTAGGGCCAGTTTCACCTAGTGCTAGAACTTTGAAGACACCTACGAGCTCAAGTTTTAATAAGAATGATTCTGTTAACAAGCTGCCACTTACACGGGGTTCCTCAACAAGGAAGGCAAATTCTTCTTTATCAGTAGATAGTACGGCCAGTAGCTCTACTAAAAATTTCGTCTCAAAGAACTCCATACTTTCAGCTCAATCCCCTTCAATTACAAGTGGATTGAAGAAGAGTAACAAGCTTTCTTCGCCTTTAGCTCGGTCTCCATCTGTAAGTAGTGGATTCAAAAAGGCAACTGTGTCAGCATCCCAAGACCAGGGTTCAAACTTATCTAGTCGGAAGAAGGTTGCATCCCCTGAAGGCCAGGATTCTCACTTCATAGTTTTGCCACAGGTGGAGATCAAAGCTGGTGATGATGTGGTAAGTTACTAACAGCCTTTTATATGTGCTTGCATGTGTCTATTTTTGCATATATATTTTTCCACATGATCATGGTGTGGGTGCTGCATCTTTTTATGTCTTTCTTCATCTAGCAAGTTAGATTACTGTAGTAGGAGCATGCATTATACTCTCTGGTTTTATCAGGATCTTTTATTGATCTTAATTTATCTCGTGCGGTAATTATATGACAATGTTGTTGCCAACTACATGATTGGAATTTTATATTTGTCAATGAGAATGAGCTATGGAGGAAAATATAAAAAACAGATTTGATTCTTTTACTCAAATATTACATGTTTCATCACAATGTTACAAAAATACATTGCATATTACTGTGGATGAAGTGAGAATAACATCACCAACTACATATATAAGGTCCATGCAGCCAACCAATCCATTTATATGTTGGACATTACTATCCTATGGGGAAAAGAACATATATACAAATATATTAAAAAGTGTTCTTAAGCAAGTCTACACGCCACGTGGCAGTTGGCACTGTCCCTTTAGTTGTTTTATTCCATGTCATCAACATACGTTAAAAACTTACAAACATGCTCTGAACAAGATTCGACCATGTGACCTAAAGTTAATATAGTAAAGTTCTAACCAATGAACTATGCAATATTATATGCTACTCTTTTAACATGAAAATATTAATAACTCGGGGCGTCGCCCGGGCCTAATAACTAGTTTCAAAGTTAAAGGTTGTAGAAGTGATAGTTACATTGCCAATATTAGATATGGATATGTGACGAGATAATTGAAGGTAGCATATATTAATTGTCAATGTTATATGCTGTCTCGAATCACTAAGTAGGTGTAATTTTCATAATTGTATAGTTTCTATATATTTGTTCATAATTTTTATAGTTCCCATGATTATATATGTAGTTTCATCTCAATATAGTAACACATATAATCATATCTTTCATGGCCTTGTAAAGAAAGGTTTTACATGAATAAGGGGATTGAGTTCATTTTAATGGTTTGCTACATAAAACCTCTAATACTTAAGGGTGCGTTCTCCTCAACTTAAAAAATTAAGTTTCAGGTCCAATAAGTTCAGATAAGTTCAGATAAGTTGCAATAAGGTCCAATCAGGGTAATAAGTTCCAATCAGGTCTAATAAGGTCCAATAAGTTCCAATCAGGTCTAATAAGGTCCAATAAGTTCCAATCAGGTACAATAAGTTCCAATCAGGTCTAATAAGTTCCAATCAGGTCTAATCAGGTCCAATAAGGTTCAAATAGTTAATGTTCAATAAATATTTGTATTATTTTCCATTATTTTATTATTCATAATTTAATATCACTATTAGCTGATTATGTTATTGTTAAAATTTTAATTAAAATACCACAATGATTATATAGTATTATACTTGTATTAGTGTCTATTATTTTATTAAATATTCATATTATTGTCTATTATTTTATTATTCATATTACTATTAAAGAATTATGTTATTATTAGAATTTTTTTATTAAATTACCACATGTGTAGTATTATACTTGTATTATTGTCTATTATTTGATTATTCATATGTGCCAATTATTCATATTTGGCTACAGTGATATTATATACGAGATTTTTTTCTCTTTCTTTTTTTTTTCTTTTTATTTTCTCCATCCTTTATAATAATGCATAATATGTAATTGGGTACAAAGTAATAAGTGAGAGATGAAAGTAGAGTGAGAGATAAGGAGTTAATGCATTCTACTACCTTCAAGTAAATGAAAGTGGAGTGAGAATTTTTCATATGTGCCAATTTTAACTTGTTAGAAATAAATGTTAATCAACTTTTGATTTTCTACTAGTGCTTTATAAAATCAAAACAAGACTATTAGATAAATTAGTGGTGAAAGTTATGTATAGGCAAATATATAAATAGTAAATTTTTTGTTAAGTTAATTATCATAAGAGATAATTAATAATAATTATTTTTTAAAGGATGAAATTTATTAATTATTACTTCATAATAAATTTTAAGGGGTAGTATTTACGTTAGGGGTAATATTTATGTTATTAATGGTCAATTTTTTTGTCTAATAAGGTCCAATAAGTTTCAATCAGGTCCAATGAGGTCTAATGAGTTTCAATCAGGTCCAATAAGGTCTAATAAGTTTCAATAAGGGCCATAGCCTAATAAGTTCAATAGGTCAATAAGTTCCAATCAGGTCCAATAAGTTCCAATCAGGTTCAATCAGGTCCAATAAGTTGAATCAGGTCTAATCAGGTTTAATAAGTTCCAACAAGTTCAGTTCAGATAAGTTCAGACAAGTTCAGGGCCAATAAGTTGAAGAGAACGCACCCTAGGTTTGATAATTAGCTGAACAGAGGTTTAGTCCTATATTTTCCAAAAAGCTCAAAATTGAAGCTTTTTTGAAAGAGAGGATTGTAATTTTGAGATAAAAGTAACATAGATCAAAACTTGCTAATGTGTTGAATGTAATTTTAAAGGTTTGCTACATCAAAGCTCTAATACTTATGTTTGATAATTAGCTGACTAGATTAGAGGTTTAGTCCTATTTTATTAAAAAAGCTTAATAGAGAAGTTTTTTTGAAAGAGAGGATTGTGATTTTGAGATAAAAACAATTTTGATCAAAACTTGCTAATATATTGAATGTAAAAGGACATCTGATAATAAAACTTGTCAATGTCATTATATGTCAAACATGAAATTAAATATCTAATACTCCCTATTTCTTTTGTCACGTTAGTCCCTCTTTCCTTTCCGAGGGGTACTTTTTTGCCTTTTTCTCTCACAACAACTACCCATATGACTTAATGGCCCCACTATCAACCCTCCTATAAAGGATCAAAACTAGCTTTCCATTGTATTTACTTGTGCTAGGAGGTGTTCAAAGGGAAATTAAAAAAGCAGCAAGTTTGTTATATGATTTGTCTAATGTTCGGAATTAGTTAGAGAATTTTGTTAAGAAGTTTGTAAAAGGAAAGTAATGGGGAACAAGCAAGCTAGGAGAATACTAATGAAGAGAGAAAAAAGAGATCATTCATTTAGAAAATTGTAAAGAGAATTCTTATAATTCTATTGTAATGCAAATATGCAATGTTTCAATGACGTGAGTTATAATTTGGACTTGTTGCTACAAGTTATTTACAGTATATTTTATGGCTATGTAGTAAGGGGGTTTTTTACATTCATGTCAAAGAAATGTATATACCGTGTCAATATATTTCCTAAGGTGAAAACATGTATTGTGACGTGTGAACAAATATCAAGCTATTTGGAGATATAACATAAGATTTCTCTATTATGTTTGAATTGCATGAGAATCTCCACTAACTCCTTTCATCTTCCCGGCGGTGATGGATGAAAAAAATGGCCTATTGCGGAAGAGATACCATGGTGTATGTCGTTTATGGATGATATTGTCTTAGTCGATGAGACTAGAGATGAAGTTAGTGCTAAAATTGGAACGATGGAGGCTAACGGTTTAGGCTAAGTTGGAGCAAAACAAAGTCCATAGAGTGCAAATTTAGAATTGATAAGACAATTGAGGATGTGGTAACATGATATCGAAAGGCATTAACCATGAGTGAGTTTTTTGAGTACCTTGGTTCGATCTTACAAAAGGATGGGGATACTGTCTACGACGTGACTCATAGGATTTAGTGAGGGTGGCTTATATGGAGAGAGGAAACTGGGATATTGTGTGATCGTGGTGTATCTCTGAGGTCGAAAGGAAAATTCTATAGGATATTTATTGGACTAGCTTTATTAGATGGGTTTGAGCGTTAAAGTATGGAAAAGATCATATTCGGAAGATGGGGTTACGAAAGATACGCATGTTGAAAAGATATGTTGGAACACATTAAGAGAATGAATTCCAAATGAGAATATCCGAATGAGGGTTGTAGTCGCTGATATTCAAAGTAAAATAAGAGATAAGCAATTACGGTGGTTTGGGCATATGTGACGTCTTTTAAAGGGTGCACTGGTAGGGTAGTGGAAGTTTGGGATATGGGAGAATTTAGAAGAAGTAGAGGGGTTCTGATTGTGACTTGGATGGAGGGTGTTATGAAGATATTAGGCTTGTAGGAGCATGTTACACTTGATTCAAGAGAACGGAGGCAGATGATCCATATATACGACCGATATAATATCTTTACTCATGTAGGTGACTCGATTTTAATAGATCAAGGCTCTTATATTGGCGTTGTTTTTGTATTATAGGATTTCTTTTTTCTTTTGAAACGTATGAAAAGGGATACAATATGTAGTTAATCATGTTTGTCCATCTTTTAGTTCATTTTATTATAAAGTCTTTTGACTGGATTAATTATATACTACGACAATTTTCGGTTCTTTCATTGGCATCAACTATGATATATCATATATGTACACAATAACGAATGTGGTCAAGTAGTAATAAGTTTTGGTTCATATGTTAACAGCAATTGAAGAAGTTCTAATAAAATCTCTAATGTGAAAATGAACTCCCCCTACATGAAGGTGTTGATTCTGTTGAAATATTATATCCGTACTAGATAAGCTGCATTTCACTTTCAATTTCTCACTTTTCTTTGTTTACTCTCTTTAGCTTATCCCTATACTTTTCTTGTGTCACTTTCAATTGATGGCTCCTTATGATGGTTCATGTTAGCCAATCCCAAAACCCAAATCATTGTGGGAAAGGCTTTGTTGTTATTGTTGTAATATTTTGTTCGATTGCTGAGTCTTACTTGTGTGTCCCAATGTGTTATAGTTGCTCTTCTCTCATGATGGCAATTTTAGCATACGTTTTGCTTGATGTTTGCTTCATGCTGTTGTTTCAGAGGCTAGATTTGAGAGGTCAGAGAATCCGTAATTTGAATGCCAGTGGGGTGAATTTCTCCCTGAATTTAGAGGTACGTTTTCTTCATTGAGATGGCATGTTTGTAGATTGTCAAACTTAAATACTACATAAGGAAACACTTGAATTTGTTTAGTTAGCTCCAAATTTCCACCATAAGGTTGCAATTTCTTGAACTTGGTGCTAGTGGTGTAGATAAGAACATGCTATTTGTGCTTTAGACTTAACCTTTGAGAGTACATGTGAAACATTGTAGAACTCGCGATTTATCAGAAAATTGAAATTGCAAATGATGACAACTTCTTTTGGATGGCTCAAATGGATTCCTGGGCTTCTGGAGACAAGGATACATATTTATTGCAGAAAATGATGACAATTCAACTGGACGGATCAAAAATATTTTTTGGGGTTCAGCTTATTGTTCACTTATTTATCTTTATCCGCTGAGTTCTAATTGTAAGACTTTAAAGCTTGTGTAGATTGTTGCAAGTGGCCTAGAATACCATGATAGAATTTTGTGTGGAAACATAATATAAACTTCTTCAGTTTAGCCTATTATCCCCTACAGTTGGAACCTTGTGATGGAGGGATTTCTTCTTTTATTGTGGAAGTAATAATAAAAAAATCTCGATTGCTGCCTATTTATTTCCATGCATTCATGAAGAGTAAGCACTGATGGTATGAGGGGTGCCTAAACCTGACGCTTTATTATTCAAAGAGAACTTTGAAGGTCTGGAGCCTGTATTTCAAAATTTACAATATATTGGAAACATAATATTGGCACTAGAACACTTGTGAACTATGAATCCACCATAAAATGTCTGATCATTAGGAATATATCTAGCTAAGATCAACCTGAAGGTTGACAAGAGAAGGAGATGGTAAATATTGTTTTCTTTCTCTCTAGCACATTGGTAATATTATGAGCATTATCTTTGCTCGTAGAATGACCATTAACTGATAAAAGGTAGAAAGGAAGGCTGGAATATTTTATCTATTTATGACTAAGCTGAAGAACAAAGAGCGGAGTAAGATTTTCAAGTCATTGCTCATTTGGTGGTTGAAATTCTGATGGTTGTTTCCTTGCTGCATGTTAAAAGAGGTGCGTAGATGGCTTGACGAAGATATTTGAAATTATTTTCAAAGTGGTTACAGATTACTGGACCTAATGAGAAGAATTGTAGGGATGAAGGGAAGATTTGGCTTGTTAGAGCTTAGTAAGGAGAACGACAAGGCTTTTAATAAGGGAGTATGGTGTTCGACAATTGTTGCTATTGATCCCATTCAGTAGGCCCGTATACATTAATTTATGATGATAGATGCTGTTCGTAGTCTCACCTCTCTTCTATGTAAATTTAATCTGTTCACATGTAGTCAATCATTTTATGCTTTTATTACTCTTTTTTTTTTTGTTATGCTTCTATAGTGGGTCCCCAAAAACAGTCTCCTAAAATGTCTTGATCGGTTAATTACAGGCCTTGTGAACTTTAAACTCCCTAGGCCAGTTCTAAGACAGGAATCAAATTGGCGGTTGTTTATGCATATAAAACAGCAGATGTTCTTTTAGAAATTACCTTAACATTTCAAGCATCAATGTTTCTTTCTTTTTTTGGCAGTTTGTTTATCTCAGGGACAATTTATTATCATCACTAGAAGGTATTGAAATACTGAAGAGAATCAAGGTCAGTGCCCATTATGGATAATCATTTCACTTTTATTATTATTCCTAACAACTCTGTCAACATTATCCTTAGAAAGCAGACTTGGCAATTGCTAAAGTTATATTGGTATTGATTGGACAATTGTTTAATGACCAGGTTCTTGATTTGAGTTTTAATGATTTTAAAGGACCGGGATTCGAGCCACTTGGGAACTGCCAAGTCCTGCAGGTCTCATTTGATTTTTTATCTTGTACTTGGCTTACACAGCTATATTTGGCACGGCTAAAAAAATCTCTATGTATTATGTAGCAACTTTATCTTGCTGGAAATCAGATTACATCACTTTCAAGCCTCCCCGAGCTTCCTAATTTGGAGGTTAGAACTTTGAAGTCTGCCAGTCTTTGACCCATTAGTTTTTTTTTTTTTTTTTTTTTGCACGTGTTTACATTTCACCATCTCTGAATTGATTACGTAATTGTTTTTTTGCCTTTTCCAGTTTCTTTCTGTCGCGCAAAATAAGCTGAAGTCTCTCTCTATGTCGAGTCAACCTCGGCTACAGGTCTGTTTTTCCAAGATGAAGAATTTGAGGCTGTTTTTGATTGCTCTCGTTTTTTAGGTTCTGTTTCAGTTGCAACTTCTTGGTACTTTCCTCAGGTGTTGGCTGCAAGCAAAAATAAAATATCATCTCTCAAGGGTTTCCCCCATTTGCCAGCTCTGGAGGTTAGCTTTTCATCTTTCTTTGCAAGCAACATTCAACATGCCAATGCTAAATTAGTTTAGTTTTCTTTCTAATTATTAGCTAAAAAGAAAGGATTTATTTTCTAGATTTTAGGGATAAATCAAATGGTTTTTTGACATGCCAATGTACTTTTTGACTTTGGATTGTGTCTGAGAAAATGCTACTAAAGGACTTAACAAAAGTTATTTAATGAAGGGTCGAATAGTCTTGGGTAGGTTTAAGGGTAAGGCTATATTTATTTAGGCTTATTTAACTCCATTTATGCGGTGGGACTTTTGAAGGTATCAGATCAACGAAACTACGTTTAGCAACATATGACTATTACTCACAATGGTCCTACGTAGGAAACGCAATCTCCAAAATTGAAATGCAGAAATTAATCTGGTCGAGAACTATATTTAGGGTTCCAGTCATCACTACGAAAGCAATAAAGATTAAAGGTGGTTTATTCAAGAAAAGCAATATAGGGACTAATGGAAATGATAACAGATCTATGTAAAAACTGATATACTCCCTCCGGTCTTTATTAGTTTACCCCTATTCCTTTTTTGGATGTCCCTTATTATTTTACTCCTTTCTTTTGTTTCTATTTTTGGAATGGGACCACTAACTTTTCATCACACGTAAATCCAACTTTAATATAAAATAATAGTTTCTCTTTCTTTCTATGACCCACAACATTATGTCTCCTAAAACTCTGTGCAAAAGAAAGGGGTAAACTAATAAAGACCGAAGGGAGTATCTACCAAATTCTCTCTAAAACTAACATAAGCATTGTTCTCTTTTCCTCAATATTAACATATACAGGCTGCTTCATTTCCAATCAATCAATTCCAAATTCCAAACTCAAAAAAGGCTGCTTAGTAATGCAAAGTCTTACATAAGAACGTCTTCTCATAGTTTTTGGTAAGACGGGGTTAACTTTATGCCCTAAAGGGGTCACTTAGAGTAAAAGTGACCTTTTTAAGATAAGAGGTAACCCGTTGTCTAATAGTGACCCCTTTTAAAAAGTAACCCTTTTATGTCAAAAAGTGAGGTAGACTTAGACTAATTTTATGGTAAGGCGGTCTGACACAAGACATAATAGCTTAGTAATGACACATTCACCGCCTCCTTTGTGCCTTCCTCGTGCATGGGGAGCATTAAAGGCCCATGGAGAGAACATGCATTTTCTATTTGACAATCGTGAATCATTGGCACGAGAGTGCTCACAGTTTTCTAGTCGGGCTTCACTTTGTTGCTTTTAGCTGCTGCATTGTCTGCATGAGCCTGCCAATAGGCACTCTCAGCCGTGCAGAACTCCAAATTCTAGCATTTGCTTTGCTGAGCTTGTCATGTTGGCACTAGAGTACCATAAAAAACAGTAGCTCATGTCAGAGCTAATGTTTGAAGCTTCTTGGTAATGATAATTGCTCTAGAGTAACAACCCCTCATCCCACTATCATGACGTGGACTCCCTACATCCATAATACTTTGCCCCATTCCCCTAGTGGTTTGGTAGTTTTACTTTTTTGCATGCGAGATAGGAGAAAAGTAGCGAGGGCTTGTGGTAGACCATGGTACCTAAAAGTTAAGAAGGAATTGGAGCAATCTTTTAGGGACAAACCAGAATGGAAATGGGCTTTCTTGTAGGAACAGAGGGAGTACACCTTAAGTTCTTTACCCTTCACAATTCATAAAAGTTAAAAGTTTCTAACTTAACTCCCACTTGTACTTATGGATCACCAAAAATCTAGTCAATTATAATCATCAAGAGCTAGTTTCTAATGGAGAAGTGCACTGCAACATAATGGCACAAATTTATACACATAACTTAGGATTCAAATTTTAAGGTTCGGAAACGAAGTGAACATAAGAACTCACCTTTTAGCTTTTGGAGTCATAATAACTGACAGCCCAAAATCTTCAATTTTTTGTTATCTAAAACAATATACGATTCAACTATAGGATTGTAAAAAGCTTTATTTATAACCTAGGAGAGGTATATGTTATCCTTGAGACCCAAAAAACACTCAGTGACAACTTCTAATCATGGGACTCGATACTGGCTTATTTTCCTACAATCTTCAGTTTTTCACTAAATTGGACGGTAGCAAGGGTTTCAGTTTCATTGTAAGGTTTCACCCACCAAACTCTAAAACTAAGGAGGGTTTAGGATGATCAACATGGCTTCACTCACCAAATTAATCAATTTAAGCTTAATTCACGTTCCATACGCCTAAAATTAAGGATCTTCGAATTAGATTTCACTTTGTCATAAAAAATAGTTTTCAAGTTAGAAGATACACTTACTATTGCATCTTTCTATGATTTTTTGCTTTCTTTATGGGTTTGAGCTTATGAAACACTGGTATATGCTTGCATTGACTGCTCTGTTCTTTTCCCTTATCTGTCTGCGTGTGTTTTCCTCTGTTTTTTTTTTATTTCCCATTTGTTTTCAATGTGATTTTGCATCCCTCACATGGTGCAGCATCTTAGAGTTGAGGAGAACCCGATCCTCCGGATGCCTCATCTAGAAGCAGCATCTATTTTGCTTGTTGGTCGTACATTAAAAAAGTTTAACGACAGAGGTCAGTGTTTTCTCTTCTTGGTTTGTTGTCTACTATAAGAATTTGATTTCTGTGGTCATTGGATAGTTCTCTCATTTTGATTCTTTCTATTGATTTCAGACTTGTCTAAGGAAGAAATCGCAATTGCTAAGCATTACCCTGCACATACTGCCCTCTGCATTAGAGATGGTTGGGAATTCTGCTCCCCAGACTGTGCTGCAGGTTGGTTTTCTAAGGTATATTATTAATTGTGGATTAATTTCAGTAACCACTTAGCATGCTTGCGAAACTAGCAATGTAATTGTATGGTTGGACTGTTTTTGATACATATATAAATGGTATCTTTTTTGTTTTTCCTTTTCTGGTGAAACAAGAATCAATTGTGAGAAAGAGAGATGGGTAAATGAAAAAAGGAAATCATTTATTCTCTTGAAAGAATAGAAGAAATACATGTGAGATGTGACCACTGTAGCAAATTTCAGCTGATCCTAAATCTGGAGAAACACCCATGGAAAATCTTAAATGCTCATAAAGAAGTAAGAAAGAGAACTCTATCTTACAAAATTTCATAACTCAAAGACAAGGTTCAGAAATTTGATCATTCTTTCCATCCAGAGCACCCAGCGGATTGGTAGGCCAGCTGTGATTTATATCCACTTATGTGTTCCTAAACATGACCAATTGGACCTCCAAATGCTCCAAACCAACTGATTTGCAGCCTAACAAATGAAAGCTAGTCCAAAATAAAGATCATCACAACCAAGGTATAACGCATACACATTGGGGATAGATAGACATAAATTGAAGCTCCATCAAATATCACATAGGAAAGGATATTTCTGATTTTGTAGACAATACTATGAAGAGAATATTGTTGAGCAAATCCATGAGACAACTAAAAAAGAGGAGATTATGGAAAATTCACGGTCTAATTTTTCTCAAAGAAAGCAAGAATGATATACATGCAACAAGGCAACTGAAAACATGACCAATTGGACCTACAAATGCTCCAAACCAACTAATTTGCAGCCTAACAAATGAAAGCTAGTCCACAATACAGATCATCACAACCAAGGTATAACGCATACACATTGGGGATAGATAGACATAAATTGAAGCTCCATCAAATATCACATTGGAAAGGATATTTCTGATTTTGCAGACAATACTATGAAGAGAATATTGTTGAGCAAATCCATGAGACAACTAAAAAAGAGGAGATTATGGAAAATTCACGGTCTAATTTTTCTCCAAGAAAGCAAGAATGATATATATGCAATAAGGCGACTGAAAACATTTTAACTAGATGGTCTTTTAAATTATTGGATTTGGATCATCTTAGAATTCAAGGTCGCAAGAAGTATTTTGGTGTTAATTTAAACTAGTGAAGCTCGAATTTGTTACTTGTCTTACTTGGGAGATTATTTAAGCTCAAGAAGCACGGAGGAGCAGTAATGGATAAGTGTCCAGCATGTGTGTGAAGCTTAGCCCATCTCCATTGAGCCGGTTTCTAATGCTTGTTTTAGTTTATTTTGTTATGCATACAATAAGGAAAAGGAGAAGTTCTTCACCTTCCTTAGGTTGTCGTGTGATGAGATGAAGAGTCTCCAAGTTCAGCCTTTATTATGGTACTTAAGTGCTGCCATTAACAGGTTATGAACGGGTGTCTTTTCACCTCCCTTAGGCGTGTGAATGGCTAGCCCTTTGGCTGATGCTTTCGCAATATTTTTAGCTTCCTTACCTTGCTTGTGATCCTCTATAAATATGAGTAATGAAAAAAAGAAAGTCAGTTGTTGAATTTTGATAAAATAAACCGTTAGTTTTTTATACTTAGCTTTGAGTTAGTCTCATTTCTGAAGTAAAATCCTTGTTGCTTTGAGTTTGTCTTGAGTGATAAGATTTAGGGGAATATTTTGTTTATCTCATATTATAGCCTAAGATCCCAGTAGCCTCGAGTTTGTCTTGAGTTATTGGTTACTTTTCAGTTTTTCGTGCGTTTCTGTGCTTAAGAATGAAATTATTCTTCAATCAAGTTTAATTCATATACAATCATTGGAGTGGGTGTATTTTGTAATTTGAATTTGTTATATGGGTGACATTGTGAAGTACCGAGATGTTATACGCCCCTTTGGTGTATGTTACTTTGCTACTCATGGTTCTCTATTACTTATGAAATCTTTGCTTTTAATGTTTTCCTCTGCTTTTGATGCTTTCAAATCAATGATTTTTGATTGGAAACGAAATGCCACTAAAAAAATTTACAAAGTAGAGGGATTACTAGTACCCCAAAATATTAGGGAAAATAAAATTCACCATATGAAATTTCTTTTTGTAATCTACCTTTCACTTATTTAGCATCCTATGTTCTTGCCCTAGATTCGACTTTCAACTTCTTCGTTGAACATTGGAAGGATCAGTTACCCCCAGGATTTCAGCTCAAGGAAGCATCAATTGATCTGCCATTTGAGGAAGATGCTTGTCGCTGCCACTTTATTTTTCTTCAGATTCATGGGAATGACCTGAACTTGGTTTTAAAATATCAATGGTATGTGGGAGAGGGGCCTCTTTCATCTTTCAAGGCCATTCCTGATGCCATTTCGGAGGTAATGAATTTTTTTTTCTTAACATTTGTTTGAGGAACCTAAAGAAATATTTTATCTGAAAGATATTTCTAGGCGTCTAGCTTCTTGTATTTGACCGTTTGATCTCTCAATTAGCAGGTGTACTTCCCTAAGCATGATGACATTGACAGATATCTGAAAGTTGAATGCGTCCCTGTATTAGGGGAGACACAACATACACCAATTTTTGCAATTTCCTCACAGGTTTCTCCAGGTATGTTAGCTCTTAGTTAATAGCACTACTGGCAATGTTGCTAGAATTTCTTTTCTAATGTTATATGTTGTGTATTCTGCATCAATACAATTTTTTTTTTTTAATAAGGAGAGAAAACTTGGGAAAACCCTTTAATCAGGGGGCCAACCTAAAACATCCTTGTGGACGAAAAGAGAAAAATCAATATCATAAGGAGGATAATTATAGACGAGATCCGAGTGAGAGTGTCCACGATGCGCCATAAGGTCCGCTGTCTTGTTTGCTTCCCGAAAACAATGTTGAACCTGAAAAATATCAAATTTAAGCAAATTAGCATTGACATCTAAAATGATATTATTAATTTCCCAGGGGACTTTCCAGATTTTCCTAACAGCATTTATAACAGTGAGATTATCGCCTTTAATATCTAGATTAGAAATATTAAGCGACAATGCCGCATTAAGGCCTTCCTTAAGACCCCAAGCTTCAGCTGCAGGATAGATATGTTAGGACCAAGCAATCGGGCTCCAGCCATAAGAGCATCACCTGAAGTGTCCCGGATCACAAAACCCAGAGCACCATTACCATTATTTAATTTGGAGCCATCAAAATTAAGTTTGCAGAAGCCAGGCGCAGGGGACCAGGCTAAGGCCGAACCAGGACCTGTGCGAGGTTTATCTCTCTTGGTATTTTGGATTAGGCTTAGATCCCATTTCTTCCGAATTAAGAGCTTTTGACCACGATGTAGCAAAATTACTAATAATAGAACTAGCCTTCCTAGAGGAAACCACCTCATCATTAAAAACAAGCTTATTCCTGAAAAACCACACAAACCACCAAACAAAGGAAAAAAGAGATAATTTTGATTTAGACGACACCGAGAGGCAAGCTTCCAAAACAGAACAGAAAGAAGTAAGATCTATATTTGCTAAACAAGAAGGGGGGCTCGGCCAATCAGACGAGGCCTTAAGATGGGAAAAAATATCTAAAATAAAAGGGCAGGCAAAACAAAGATGGCCTATAGTTTCACCTGCATTATTACAGAACACGCATTGCTGTGGCATAAAAATATGACTTTTCTCAAGACACAATTTAGTTAGGATACCATCATTACAAGCTTTCCAAAGAAAGTTTCTAATTTTAGGAGGAATATTAAGCTTCCAAATCCAATTAAACTCAACTTTTTCTAAAGAGAACGGAAGAATCCCTTGAGCAAGAAGAGCCACACTCTTAACCGAGTACTCACCATCAGCCGTAAGGCCCCAAGTGAGATTATCCGGTTGGGACTTAGGCTATGTTTAGTTCACCTTATTTTTGCTTATTTCATATCTAATCAGATCAGATCAGATCAGAAAAAATAAGTTCAGATCAGATCAGATCAGTTCAGATCATGCTTATATTTAAAAATCATTATATCTTTCATTACATATTAGTAAAAATTATAATAATTGAATACTAATAAAGTACTCATTGAGACGAATCAAACAAGACCCCACATGACTATATTTTTTCTTATATATTGAGAAAAATCTAAAAGATAAGATCTTGTAATCAGATGAGTTCAGATCAGATCAGATGAGAAAAAATAAGTTCAGATCAGATAAGTTGAGATCAGAAAATTTCAGGTGAACTAAACATAGCCTTAGAGGGGATATAAATAGAACAAATCTGCGAAACAATGTGAGGAGGGACATGGGAAAGAAGCATATGAGAGTCACATTGTCTAGAAGCAGGATACATCTACTAACAGTTAGATTTTCAGTACCAGGGATAGGAGTAATGATAGACTGAAGAGAGTATTGGAAAACCCAATTATCCATCCAGAAGTTAATACTTTGACCATCACCAATTTGCCAACATAAACCTTTTTTAAAAATATCACGCAAACTTAGGAGATTACGCCATTGCCAAGAAGCCGATTTAGAAGCTTTAACAGAAAAAATACTATTATTTTTATGTAACTTTTTCGAACTAATTTGACCCACAAATTGTTATCATTTTTAACAATCCTCCACAATAGCTTCATTTGGAGAGCTTGGTTGTTAGCTTCAGCTTTACGGAAACCAAATCCACCCGCCGATTTTGGTTTGCAAATTCGATCCCAACCAATAAGATTAGGGGATTTATTAGTGGTGTCCTTATTCCAAAAGAAATTTCTATATGTTCTATCCAGATTCACCAGAATAGTTTTAGGCAACAAAAAACTTTGCATTTGATAACTAGCCTTAGTAGCAAGATTTGATTGAAGAAGAACTGACCTACCTACCTCGGAAAGAGCATTAGCTTTCCATTTAGGGAGTTGGCTAGTTATTTTACTAACGACAGAAGTAAAGGTTTCTTTAGTCACCTTAGAATGAATAATAGGGTAGCCCAAATAATCCCCTAGATCATTAGTTTCCTGCATTTGTAGGATAGAAGCAAAATTACATTTTTGTGCCTCTGGGATATTAGCGGTACATTGGAAAGAAGATGTATGGTAATTGACTAGTTGACTAGACATTGAACAATACTTATCCAAAATTTGACGGATGATCAGACCACTATAATTAGTGGCTTTAGCAAAAATCATTGTGTCATCTAAAAAGGTAAGAAAAGGAACTCGCATACCCGATTTGCCAATGGGAACTCCAATTGGTTTGGTAGGGCCAGAAGCAGCTGAAGAAAGTAATCTAGCGAGAAGCTCAGCGCACAAAATAAATAAATAAGGAGAAAGAGGGTCACCTTGTCTAATCCCTCGAGAAGAGGAGAATTTATCAGTTGGGAGCCCATTTACTAAGACAGAAAAGGATGCAGAAGATACATATTCCTTGATCCAACCTATCTATTGCGGACAAAAGTCCAATTTGTCAAGAGTAGAAAAGATATAATTCCACTCTAATCTATCATAAGCTTTCTCCATATGAGTTTAATGGCTATCCAACCATTGGAACCCGATTTAGTTTTAAAAGATTGAAAGATTTCATGGGCAATAAGAATATTATCCTGAATTAGCCTATCAGGAATAAAAAGGAATAAAAAGCACCTTGAAGGGGATGGATAATCCGACTCATGACTTCCTTTAGGCTATTAGTGATGATTTCTGAGATTATTTTATAGATGGTTGAACATAGGATAATGGGTCGGAAATGGTTGGCAGAGGAAGGATTATCAATTTTAGGAATGAGAGCCAAAAAAGTATGATTTATTTCTTTAAGGATTTTTCCATGAACAACTCTTATTACACTATTACCTACTAGGGTCCAGTATTTTTTAAAAAAGAACGGTGGAAAACCGGGATTTATCAGGGGCTAGATCAAAAGTAGCAGTTTTAATTTCGTCTCGAGAGACTGACGAAGTTAGGAAGGCATTATTTTCTTGAGAGATGATATTATCCAAAAGTGAAAAATCATAGTCAGGATGAAAATTTGAAAGCATTAGATAATTCTTGTGAAATAGCATAAGGGTTCGTGATTACTTCACCTCTTGAAGAAACTATTTCTTTAATTTGATTCCTATTACGTCTAATGGACGCATGAGTATGATAGTAAGATGAGTTAGAATCTCCCAAGAGAAGATAATCAATTTTACTCTTCTGTTTCCAAAATTCGTTGCTAAAAGTTAATAATCTGGAACGTTTTTTAAGAAACAGATCTTGTTTAGTTTGATAGGTAAGATTAGAAGGGTTAGCGAGGAGGGAGGATTGGATCTCCCATAAACGTTCGTCAACTTTCCTTAATTGGCGAAAAATGTTGCCGAATTGAGATTTGTTCCAATTCTTGGACTTATCTTTTAATAACTTACATTTTTTAACTAGTCTAAACATATGTGAACCATCAAAATGGGTGCACTAAGTTTTCTTTACAAGGGTCTCATAATCTTTTCTAAGGCACCACATTTTTTCAAACCGGAAAGGAGGAGCCTTTGAATTATTAGAAGGGAGATAATTAAGGACAATCTGATAATGGTCTGACGAAGTGAAGACATGGTGAATTAATCTAACTTGTGGAAACAAAGAAACCCACAAAGTTGATGCTAGACCTCTATCAAGTCTTTCATGAATGTTGTTATCACCCGATTTTTTTTCCCTCCATGTGAACCGAGGGCCTGAAAATGGAAGTTCTATATAAGGGAGATTACTCAAAATATTATTCATGCCCCTTTTTTATCATTTTCGTTTGAAATTTCATTAAAATCCCCTAATATTACATAAGGGAGTTGAAGAGACAGGGCATACGCAATAAGTTCAGACCAGAATTCTTTCTTGGCAGGTGCATAAATGAAAATGGCAACATAGCTAATATTAGAACTTGCAATAGGAACTAAACAAGACATAAATCTAGCAGCTTCATATATGATAGAGAGACTAAATGTTTGGATATTACAAGTTTTCCACATTAACCATAATCCATAAGAATAGTCTATAGTTGGGATAAAGTCAAAAGCGTGGAATCCACATTGACTAATCATAGCTTGAGAGGGTGGGGATTTCACTTCGCAAAGCATCAAAATTCTAACATTGTTATGGAGACAAAAATCACGAGTTTCTATCAAAGCGTTCTTTCTAGCACCGCCTATAATATTCCAACATGCAATAGACATTATTGAATCACAAAAGGGTGACAAGCTGGCTACCATGCATCATAAGAGGGAGCAAATTAGTTCCCAAACATCTATAGTCAAACATGACAATACTCTACAACATTATCAGATATCTTGAAAGGGAAAGCTTCCACATTATCTTCCAAGAGAATGAAAGATCAACAAGAGAATGGTGCCACCAAAATCCATCAATACCTGCAAATACTCATTGAGCAATAAAACTCTTATAGGGTGCCACCACCCTATTAACATGATGGGGAGAATAATCAATAAACTACTACCTTGAATGACATCCTCAATAATAATATAAAAACACTTATAAGGAATATTCAGTAGATGCTTGCTTGATAACTTATGACTAATGAAATTCATAGATCTATTGAGAATGACGACATTTTTCTTGGAAGCCTGCTTAAGGCAGAAAAGAACTAATTTATGGCAATAACTTTTGAAGAAAAAACTTGAAAAATCTCCAATCCAATAGCTTCTATAGCCTAAATTGGAGTTTTTATAGAAAAGCAAATCTTTGCAGAATACCCAACAAAATCCACTCCAATAACTTTTGTAGTCTAGATTGGATTTCATTGAGTTTATCATTACATAGCCAACCATTTCAAATTGAGAGCATAACATTTGGAAATAACGATAACAATTGGGTACTACAACCATAGATAAAAACCATATTTCTAACCAAATCGAAAGTATGAGAATGATAATATTCTGAAAAAACCGGCAATAGTCTATGAGGATACCCTTCAAGGGGAATCCAAATTCCTTCAAAGTAATCACTTCTAATAATATATCACAAAATTTAGGGAGTTTTATGATTAAGGTACTACCATAAGACCAAAGAACCTAAATGTGATATATACTTATCTCATTAGTGTCTACCATCAATTCTACTCTTGAAAGAATAACTAAAATGAAGGGATAATGAAGCAAACTTACAAAATTGCTGCTTGCATTAAATGCATACTTATGAGTCGATTTCAAGCCACAACATCCACTTCTTAGACTTGCAAATTTGCTTAGAAGGAACTCCAATGGGGAGGAGTGATTAGTTGATGACATAATCACACCCCATAGAAAATATTTGAACTCCCACCATTGGAAGAAGACCAACAGTATTGCGAAAAGCTTTGAGAAAAACAGAACACCAACACCACCAATAAGAAGATGTTTACAGGAAAACGAAGAATCAGGGGGACTCAAGTCCCACAGATGTACAACACCAACTCCAACAGACAAAAACGAAAGAACACACCTTACAAACCCTAGCCAAGAAGCCTAATTTGAACTTGAATGGAAGAAACAAGAACCCTTTTATCCAATCCAAAGAATGGAAAGAAATTCCTACATAAGACCCATATCTGAATGAAATTATTTGAAGAAGATGCCGGTGATGAGATAACTGAGAATTTCTTTAGAGCCTCTGAGATTTTTCTTTTAGAGATTTGAGAAATCAATTGAGGGAAACTTTTGTGTTGTATTGCAAGCAAATTTGGGAACTGGGTTTCATTACTCACAAGAACTAATGATAGGAAGCAAATGATAGAAACAACTAGGAAGGTTTTAGACTTTTGGATGGCAACAAAACTCACGAAATTGAATTGGGGAACTTTTGGATAACTTTGGATAGGGTTTCTATGTTAGACAGATTTTTGAGGACTTGATGCCGGAGTCTTGTTATATGGTTGGAGTAACACTCGAATCATATAAATTTCGAACTCACACAAACGATGGCACTGAGCCTAGCACTGAGCCTTGTTTATGTTTTAGTTATGAAAACTCGAATGAAGAAAAGAAATAGATAGATATTTAGCTTAACTTAAATCAACTTAAATATAGACACACCACTAAGTAGAATTAAGGTTCCTTAGATCACTACTTAACTCAAGCTAGAATAGTTAAGTTAGCAAAGGCACTTAGATTAATCAAAACATTAATCAAAGTAAGTATTAATTCACGTTATGTCATAAAACTCGTATATCATTTCATTTCATTTGCTTCAATATTTATACAAGTCATGACTTAATTGAAAAGAAAAACAACTAAGTAACTACCATCAATCCACTAACTATTACATGGAGATCATGTCCTAAGTGATTCAAACAATACTTTGGACGTGCAACATGGGGGCTTGGAACGTGAATAATCCCGTTGCCACTCTCTTCACCAACTGCTCCATGATCTTCTCAACTTCCCTCAAGAATAGGAATGTTGTTGTGGACTTGAATTGGCGCCTAAGTATGCAGCTCTTTGATTTGAAAATGCACGACACTTTTGTAGTGCTTCCATAACCAACTCATCACGTCCAAGTGCACAACTTCCTTGATTGTAGGCGCCTCTTAGCTTCACGTACTTAGGTAGCTACAACTTACAACTTACTACTTAGTTTATTACATAGTCATTTCGGACTTTAGGGAAAATAAACAACTCTACTAATTTAATTAGTCGACAACATCCACTAATTAAATCTTACATGACTCTTCTAATAAAGCAAATAAAGATAGAAATTAACATAGCTAATCATAGATGATTAATTAACTAAGCTAACTGAGGACTCACTAAAAACATCACATGAAATGAAAGAATTAAGAACATCTCTTAAAGTCATAGCTATCATGTGCATAAGTGGTCGATCAAGGGATGGACCTCCATCAAGTCTCTCTCTTTAACTCTCTCTCTCATGCTCTAGCTTCCATATAGATTCTGCATCAATACTATGATGACAGTATTGGAGGAATCAGGTGGTTCGTGGTTATAGTGGTGAAATGATGAGCTCTAGGAAAAGAATTTCTGTTGAGTTGACTTAGCGGAGCTTTCCTATTAGTATCTGTCAAGATTAGGAGAGAGGTTTTAGAATGATAAAGAGCATAAAAGCTATTTTTGAAAGATGATGGACTTCTGCGCTGCACCCTTCAAACTTGTGTTTTCATGGATGAAATATCTTCATATCTTTAATGAACATAAAGGGGAAACTATACTAAAGGAGCATTCTGGAACTAGTAGTGGTTGTAGTATTTTACGAACTATTGGCAGAATTGATATTCTAGGTGATATGAATTCGTTTAGTTCTTGAAAAAGGACTGTAAGAAACATTGAATTTAAAGAAGCATACAACACAAAAGTCACACAAATCATTAGCAACAGAATCCTGTAAACTTTCTGCAAATTCACATACCCCAAAATTCCTGCAAATGAGTATATACTGTTCCAGCAGCAAATTCTGACCAAAACACTCCACACGAGGAACAGAGTCAGACATCACATTGTCAACCACAATATTAAGCAAGTGCAGTAGATGACAGGCACTAAATTTTATCCATCTTAATTCTTAAGGAACACTGTACCAAATTCTGCTACATAAGTACACAAACATCACCCAAAATATGAGCACCAAAAGCCAATAACTATACACCAGGAAAAAAAAAACGCGGTCGTGGGAACGACTTGTAATGAGAAAATAGAATGTTTCGCAGCCGACGCGGCGTGATTTTTTTTTTAATATTCACATAAATATGTTTCAACCTTATTTGCATTTTTTTAGTTTATGAAGCATTATTACAACATAATTTAATCAAATCTAATAGAATATCATGTTTCATTAACTATATATTTAAATCATAGAAAGAATTTGGCCAATGTTTGAAAAAAACGGATGTAACGGGGATAAAAGCGTTCTAACGCGGCGAGTTCACGTTACGGAACGGACGACGCGGCGAGAAGTATGTGTATTTTATTATGGCGTTCCGTAACGGGATTTCGCGAAACGGCAGATCCAAAATCCGTTACAGAATGACCTTTCTACAACGGAACGGGAGAGTTTTAATTCCCTGCTATACACTTCCCCTGTTTCCAAAATGTTTACTCACTTCACTGCTAAGTAAAACCAAGGAGGCCATTGAAAAATTGTTGGAAGGAGAGAGAAAAAATAAGGCATGTGCTACTAGATGTAAGAATAAGTGGTGGGTTCTATTGGCCAAATTATATAAACGTAATGTGAGTAAATATTTTTGGAAGGGCCCAAAAAGGAAAGTAAGTGATACTCTGTGCAATGGAGGTAGTAACAGATAAGTACACGAGAGTGGCATAATCACGACAAGATTATTGAACTTTCATGGCAAGATTTAGGTTGTGTTTGGAATCTATCGCGATGTCAATTTGCATTACTCAGATTTATGCTTGCTCTCAGTGTGTGTTTATGTTCACGGAAGAAGGTTCTGCTGTACTTTGTCCAACTTTTGCTTTTCAGGATTTGATTAATTCATTTACTTAGTTGTCTGTATTGGTACTTTCTAAGGTGTAGTCAATATGAATTTCTGGAGAGAGCATAAGCAGTTGGAAGGACATCTTGTTTCCAATTATGTATACTATATATGTGTGCCCCAAGCTGAATGTTCTACAACTATTCTTTCCTTCTTACATGATTGTTTCATTCTTGTCAAATTATTGTAAAGCCAAATGCAATAGTGATCTTTAGTTTGAGTTCTCGTAACACCTTTTGCATCAATGAATTAACCTCTGGAAATGTACATTGAACTACTTGCAGCTTTGGTATATTCGATGTTATTGCTGTTGCTCATTCAATTTCTATTGTTCTCGAAGGAACTGGTTGTCCAAAGGTCTTGAACCTTGATGTGCGTGGTGACCTTGTGGAGGGAAGTGTCATCCGGGGATGTGCTGAGATTGCATGGTGTGGCGGGACTCCAGGAAAAGGTGTTTCCAGGTGAAAATCATGTGCATTAGTGTTCTAAGGCTCCATCCTAAAGTTACATGTCCACAGCTTTGATCTTTTATTTTCAGAAGATATGTGCTGAAAGGCCCGAACTCTCTCATAATTCAAAATGAGGGGGTAGTTTCGTTTTCTGTTGGAAAAAAACTGATGTATGGTAATTGCTGATCCCATCGATATGTGAACTATGTGAAGCAAATATTAAGCCATCATTCCACGACAGTTGAAATATCATGCTATTATGATTTGTTGTGACTTGACGGATTAGCAAATGTCTTTTACAACTTTTGGGAGGGGAGCCTTCTATTACATATGTCAGAAAAAGGAAAAGGTGTGTGTCTTTGCAATGTTCATAGAGGTTTAACTTGCATCTCAAATGTAAAATCCTGCAGTTGGTTAAGGAGAAAATGGAACAGCAGCCCTGTGGTAATTTCTGGAGCTGAAGATGATGAATATCAATTGACTATAGATGATGTTGATTCAAGTTTAGTGTTTATGTACACTCCGGTAACCACTGAAGGTACCAAAGGAGAACCTCAGTATGCAATCACTGATTATGTAAAAGCAGGTATGTCGGAGCTTCTAATTCATATCTAGTATATTATATCTGTTTCTTTCATCACCTCTATGACCTGTGCAATGATTATGCATGTTGGATAGTATACTCCTTTTCTATTCTTCTCTCTTGTATCTTTAATACAATTCTTCTCTTCGCTGCATTTCTTTTTAGGGAAATTTTAAAGCAGTAATTACGTATAAAGTTTTGACTTAGATATTTGACACATTGACGCTTTCTGTGCTTGCCATCATTTTCGAAAATGCATGCTTGGCTTGCTACTTCAAGAGCCCCTGATAATATTTAATTATATTTGTTATGTTGACATGCTCAATCTGTTAGATAACATCATATGGGGACTATACGTTTATTCTCACGAGGAAGGTCGAGTCGAAGATAGTAGGAAATGTCATGTGCGATGAGTTGGCTATCAGCCAAGAGTTAGCATGCTCAATCTGTTAGGTAACTGTGATATACTGTGGCCTGTGGGTACTATACATTTGTTTTCATGAGGAAGGGTGAGTCAAAGATAGTAGGGAATTTCATGTGCAAGGAGTTGGCAATCAGCCAAGAGTTCACATAACATACTTTGTTATAGGATCTGGGATACCAAAGTGATAGTTGGCTTGCTATGGTTGTACTTTCATATAGGCCCTGTTTGGTAAAGAGAGGTTTGGGGTAAATTAAGAGGTGGAAAATTTCATATTAGAGGTTTGAAATAGCTTTTTGGGCTCAAAAAGCTCTTTTTGAAAAAGTTGGGGGGAGGAGCTTTTTGATATTAGAGGTTTGAGAATGAGTGGGGAAGTTATATTTATATTCTAAAGTTATTTAAAATTACTACCCTTACCTAGATATCCCTATAGTTAACATATTTCACAAATTAAAAACCATTAATTCTTTCTATGTTGTTTTAGTACTTCTCCATTTGACTCTTGTTCAAATATGGAAAAGGTGAAGTCCTTCTACTGCATCTCGTTATCTTTATTAGAGTTGTTAATTTTTTTTCTTCGTTGTACATCTGATTGAGTTGCTTATCAATTATTATGGGTCTTCGTTAATTTGTTTTTCTTTCCCTGTGTTGTTTGATGCTTCTCCATTCTACCATTTGTTGTTTATATTTGTAAATATTATTTAGTGGTTGATCTTTTAAGCTTACTATATTTTATTCTTCTTGTAATTTTTTGTTAATCTTGCCTTATTGTGAATTTTTTTTTACCGAACATATTTATTTTATAAACAATATAAATTACACTAATGGATTTGCCCATATGCTTATTAATAACTTTGCAAATTATCAACTCATAAATTTGAATATTCAAAAATTTTAGAATAATATTGAATTTTAGCAATGGTTTAAATTATTACATTTTAGTATGTCTTATTATATGTTCACCAAACATATATATCTTATAAACAACAAAAAGCACAAAGTGAACATTATGCAAATGTCCTTATTGGTGATTATACACAATCAATTAGCATTTAGCTATCACCTATTTACCAAACACCTTTATACAAGCAACTAATAGAATCAGCTAGTCAAATCAGCTAATAGAATCAGCATCATCTATTAGCTAATAGCCTAATACTATCAGCTCATAGCTAACTAATTGCTAAACAGAGCCATAGTATTCTTAAGTGTCTTGCAGTGTTGGTACTTGTTACCCTCATATTTTATTACTTCTAGACTAGAAGTTCTAGTTGCAATTTTTTGGCTTGCACATTTGCAAAAGCACAACTTTGACAATTAATATTCTCGTCACCTATTAGTATAATTACAAATAAATAAATAATATTCTTCAAAATATACATTGAAATAAATCCAACATCTAATTTCTAACTTTTTTTTTATATATATTCAGTTCATATTGGTATATGAATTGATATATTTAACCTTGTAAAGACTAAATAAGGTGCGTAATTAATGGATTGATTGTGTTTAGAGAGTCAATGTACGTAGATGAATAACAACGGATTCGTAACTAGTGATTAGTAACCGGATAATACTTAGAGTAATTCAATAAAGCAAAGCACCACAAATTAAACTAAGGGTTTGAACCCTAAAGGCAAAGACACCAACTTTAGAAGTTTGTGTTTTAAAAGCTCGAAAATAATAAACTCACTATATGAATTGAAAATGAATTGAATAACACAAATAACTGATCTATTTATACTCCAAGCCTACTATGCTTAGGACAAGTTCTAAGTCATACTCCTACTATAATTCTTAACACAATAAGATAAAGGAAAAAATAATTTTTAATAAGCTAACCATTGCACGTTCTTCTTACAATAAGTCAACCTTATTCACTTTTGCTATAAATGAGTGAAATCACAATGTGATCCTATTAAAATATGACACGTATCATAATTTCGACGTCATTAACTCGTTTAAAGTAGATACAAGGTTAACTTATTCTAAGATAATCAAAAGATTGACTTATTTTGAGAAGATCAACCAAAGGTTGGCTTATTAAAAACAATTTTTCCTAAGATAAACATGCCTAACACCTAGATAAGAATAAAAGAGTCCTAATTTGCTTAAACTAAGAAAAACCTATTCCAAGTGGAATAGTAAAAACTTGTAAGCTAAATCTAACTATAATTATACTAAAAGATTAAGAGTCATAAATATAACCCAACGAAGGCGTTCACACGATCCTCTTATGCTTTCTCTCCGAGGGTTAGTAACCATGCATACTACCACCTTTGTTGTAATGTGTTAGAGCTCGTAGCGGAAATTTGACTTCTACTAGATAATATGAAATCGATACCTCACAAAATAATTAATATTTTAGGGATAAACAAACAACCACTGTGAAGGAAATAATAAATGTAATGTAAGAAAAAATACACTTTCTTTAAACAAAACTCTTATGATGTGAATTATAATTTCTACATTACAAGCTACACTATCTATAACAACTTACATGCTCTAAACAAAGAATGACTTAAATTCTTTTACTAAAGAAAACAATGAAACTTGTTTTCCTTTCCTACCATTCCGCCATTATTTCCTCTTTTCTTTCCTACAACTTCTCTTTTCTTTTCACATTAATTCATAATGCTTAAATTAGAGAATTAATTAGTTTGTTAGTTATAACCATATATTCTCACAATTCTCCACCTCGTTCATTATATGAAGAACATTCAAATTTTGGACGAACACATTATGTAATACATATCCGGTTGCACAATTGTGATAATGACTACCTTCGTACCTTTTGACCAGGATCAGACCAATCGTAGTTCCATTTATTTTCCATGTAAAACTTAACATGGGACAATATTTAACAATTCCAAACAATGTTGGAATTTATTTCCTCACACAACTTTGGTCAAACATGTCTACAGGGTTCTCATTTGTGTGCACCTTTAATAGAGAAATATTTATTTCTTCTGTAACATCTTGCACAAAATGATATCTCACATCTATATGCTTGGTTCGAGCATGATGAACTTGTGTTTGACCAAATGAATTGCACTTTGGCTATCACAACTAAGATTCACACATTCGTGCTTGAACCCCAAATCATCTAGACGTCCTCATAACCACAATGCTTCCTTAACTCCTTCTGTCGTAGCCATGTACTCAGCCTCTGTCGTAGATAGAGCCACTACATTGATCGCCAACTAAGGGTACGTTCTCTTCAACTTAAAAAATTAAGTTTCAGGTCCAATAAGTTCAGATAAGTTCAGATAAGTTGCAAAAAGGCAAATCAGGGCAATAAGTTCCAATCAGGTCTATAAGGTCTATAAGCTCCGGCGAGTGACGGCCGAGGCAGGGGCTGCGAGAAAATTGGGTAAAGTGTGGAGGATGGTGCGTGGGGGATGGTGGGAGGAGAGAGAAAGCTTGGAGATTCATCCATGGAGGACGGTGGGAGGAAGGAGAGAAACTGAAGAAAGAGAGAAAAAAAAGTTAACGGTGTTAGGGTTCCGTCAAGAGTAAGGGTATTTTAGACCCAAACACAAACCTCGGGGGTATCTGAGGAATTCCCCAAATGTGAGGGGTAATTTGGGAATTACGTCAAACCTCAGGGACCCCTGAGGAAATTTCCCTAATAAATTTTGAGGGGTAGTATGTACATTAGGGGTAATATTTATGTTATTACTCGTCAATTTTTTTGTCTAACAAGGTCAAATAAGTTTCAATCAGGTCCAATAAGGTTTAATAAGTTCCAATCAGGTCCAATAAGGTCTAATAAGTTTCAATCAGGGCCAATCAGGTCTAATAAGTTTCAATCAGGTCCAATAAGTTCCAATCAGGTTCAATAAGGTCCAATAAGTTGAATCAGGTCCAATCAGGTTTAATAAGTTCCAATAAGTTTACCTGGTTAAATAGGTTCAGTTCAGATAAGTTCAGGCCAATAAGTTGAAGAGAACGCACCCTAACCGGAGCGCCATGTATTTTAACACATAACTAGTAGTATATTGTCGTTTATCTAAATCACGCACATGATTTGAATTAACGAAGCCGCTTACCTGACATGTATCTCGACCAAAGCACAATCCCGTGTCAATGATACCTTTTAAGTACCTTCAAACCCATTTCATAGCTTCCCAATGTGAATATCCAGGAATCGCTATGAACCTACTTACAACATAACTGCTCATGAAATGTGTGGACGTGTACAAACCATGACGTACATTAAACGGTCAACTGCACTAGCATAAGGTACATTATCCATGTATGCATTATCTTGCGCTGTAGTGGGAGATTGTTTACCAGATAGTCTAAAATGTGGAGCCAATGAAGTTTTCAGTGACTTAGCACCTTTCATCCCAAACGTTTCAATAACCCGCTCAATGTAGCCTTCTTGGCTCAAGACCAATTTTTAGTTTGATCACTCTTCTAATCTCCATACCCAGTATTTTCTTTACAGCGCCCAAGTCCTTTGTCTCAAACTCTTACCAAGTTGAGTTTAATTTACCTATCTCCACCTTGCTTTTCGAAGCAATAAGCATTTCAGCCATATACAATATAAGCTAAATAAAATCACCTCCACAAAGTTTACGAATGTACACACAACAATCATAAGCACTTCTTGAGAACTCTTGCTTTAACATAAATGAGTCAAATCGCTTATACCACTATCAAGGAGAGTGCTTAAGCCCTTAAAGTGATTTCCTTAAGCGAAATACATGACTTTCTTTACCCTCAACCTTGTATCCCTCGTAGATTTCCTCATCCAAGTTGCTATGCAAGAAGGCTGTCTTTACATCAAGTTGTTTCAGCTCAAGATCACCATGAGCAACAAGACTTAATAGCACCCAAATAGAAGTGTGTTTTACCACTGGAGAAAAAGTCTCATTATAATCAACACCTTCTCGCTTTGCAAATCCCTTGACCACTAGTCTAGCCTTATATCTTGTATCACTCGACTCGGTGGGACCCTCTTTCCTTTTGTACGCCCACTTACAACACCTCCCATGTCTTCTTCTTATGGAGAGATTGCATCTTTTCCTTCATAACGACCATCCAACTCTCACTATCCTTGGATTTGATAGCTTGTTTGAAGGTGACCACTTTATACCGAGAATGCATATTCCAGCAAGCTTATCTCCCCATAATGCCTCATTCTGCTTTATAATTCCCCTTTGGCCTAGTGGATGCCAAAGAATCCTGCTGCTGTTGTTGTAATAAATGTGCATTTTCCTGCCGAATCTCCTCATGATCAAGCTTATGCTCCTCATCTTGAGTAACAACAGGATGCTCCACCTGAACATGACTAGAAGCCACCTGAACATGACTAGAAGTCTTGTTCGTATATAGATTCTGTCTCACGCACTTGAGTATTTGTAGTCATTCCCACATCACCATCATTAGGCATCATAACTTTCGATAAAGCTACGATAAAACTTTCATCAAAGGTCACATCCCTCCTGATTACAAATTTAGAATCCCCTATACTCCAAAGACAATAGCCTTAAACCCCTTTTGGATACCCCAAAAACATTGCTCTCTTGGCTCTTTCATCAAGCTTGTTATCCTTAACATGATAATAAGTTATGCACCCAAAGACTCTTAAGTCTTTCGTAATCTGCATGTTCCCCTGACACACCTTATAAGGCGTGTCACCATCTAAATAAGAATGTGGTGATCGATTCACTACATAAAAAGTTGTAGCAACCGACTCTGCCCACCATTCTTTGCCTAAACTAGAATTAGAGTGCATACACCTTCAGCCATAGTGTATAATTGTCCAGTGTCTCACAATGCCTTCTTGATCACAAAACTCCTTACTGTACCGTACAATTTTTAGCTTTCGACCCGTTGTGTTCTCAACCATTGCTCCCCACCTATTGAAAATGTCGAATACCTCATTCTTATGCTTAAGAAAATAAATCCAAGCATACATAGAATAATCATCAACAACTGTAACAAAGTACCCGGAACCTCCCTTGGAAGCAACTTTAGCCGGACCCCAAACATACGTATTCACATAGTCTAACAACCCTCTAGGCTTGCTTGTAGAGAATTTGACCCTGTGTTCGCTTTTCCATTCACACAATGCTTACAAAATTCCATTTGTGGCTTCTTCATGTTCTTCAACAAACCTTGTCCACTAGGCAATGAAGACCCTTTTCTGACATATGCCCAAGGCCCATGTGCCATATGTTCGTGCATTCTGTTTGGTCTTTACTTCCATCGATTACAACTTCTAAATTCCAACTGTTAAATCACATGTAATAGTTGTTCCCAAAAGAGGATAAAGATTTCCGTGACGAATCCCCTTCATCACTACCAAGGAACCACAAATAACTTTTTAAATTCCATTCTCCAAGACTATTTTGTAACCATAATTCTTTAACAACCCAAGTGAAATAGTGTTCTTTCGCAAATCAGGAATGTGTGTCACATCCTTCAAGGTTTTTATTGTTCCATGATGCATCTTGACTCCGATAGTACCCAACACAATCGTTTTGCAAGCATGATCATTTTCCATCAAAACAGTTCCACCATCCAAGCTTCGGTAAGTTGTAAACCACATTCTATTTGGGCATATATGGTGTGATGCTCCCAGATTAAGCATCCATTTACCATATATCTCATTGCATTTTTGTGAAACTGAGTTCCAATAATCATCCTTGTCATTTGAGACAAAATTAGCTTCTTATTTTTCATGCTGTTTTCCTCTAGAGTTGTCGTTGTCGTTCTTCTTGAATATTACCCTCCTATTTGGGCAATTAGCTTTAAAATGACCAAGCTCACCATATTTGAAACACGGTCTTTCCACAAGAGGTCTAGACTTTGATCTAGACTTTCCTCCCTTGCCTCGTCCCCAAAAATCCCCGAGCTTGTTTGTTGTATTCTCTTCCATTACTAGACATCATTCCAGTTGTAGTAACCTTTCAAAGTTCATCCGCTAAAAGCGACGTTCTAGTCTCATCCATGGTTAGAGTATCACCGAGAAGCATCAATGTTTGAACTAGATTTTCGTAGGACTTTGGTAATGAAAGTAATAGCATGAGTGCTTGGTCTTCTTCACCTACCTTCACATCGATATCCTTTAAGTCTGATATAATCCCGGATTGTGGTACCTTCTTCTATCTTGCATGTATACAATTTGGATTTTAGATAGATTCTGTTTGTTAGAGTTTTCGTCATGAAATTTGTCTCTAACTTTGACCTCACGCCAGCAACCCTTGCTTCTTCATTCACCAAGAATGCAACATCCCTCTCAAGGCATAAGATTATAGCCGCTCGTGCTTCAAGATCTAACTCTTCCCAATCCTCGTCCTTCATGTCCTCACGTTTTTGTTCTTTTCCCTCTCTTCCCGCCAATGCATTGTCCAACTTTTGTGATACAAGTAAAATTTTCATTTGCATTCTCCAATAGGAAAAATCATTTTTCCCATTGAATTTTTCAATTTCATTTTCCAACTTTTACCGTTCCACTAGGCACTAGTAGATGCCATTATAAGTATTTTTGAAAAATATAAAATTTACAACTTAATATTTTGACGTTGGCTCTGATACCAATTGTTAAAGCTGGCAACGGAAATTTGACTTCTAGTAGATAACGGAATCGATACCTCACAAAATAAATAATATTTTAGGGATAAACAAACAACCACTATGAAGGAACTAATAGATGTAATTTAAGAAAAAATACACTTTTCTTAAACTAAACTCTTATGATGTGATTTATATGAATTAAATTTCTACATTACAAGCTAAGCTATTTATAACAACTTACATGCTCTAAACAAAGAATGACTTAAATTCATTTACTAAAGAAAACGACAAAACTTGTTTTCCTTTCTTACCATTCCGCCATTATTTTCTCTTTTCTTTCCTACACCTTCTCTTGTGTTTTCACATTAATTCATAATGCTTATATTCTTACAGAATTAATTAGTTTGTTAATTATAACTATATATTCTCACATTAACTTCTCTTATCTTTTAATTTGACTTTCCCGTTTACAATTTTTGTTTTTGAAATGCTCTTAATTCATGTATTTACTGGGGGATTATGATTTAGTAATTTCTTGGATCATTATGCAGACTAATTACCAGTTTCTATCGAGTGTCATGTTCTTCATAGAAAGATAATTTATTTTGTTCAGTATTAACCATGATCAATTTCGATGGTCAGCTCCTCCATCAGTCTCTAATCTAAGCATAATTGGAGATTATGTCGAAGGCAACGCTATCAAGGGTGCTGGAGATTACATTGGAGGACGGGAAGGTCCTAGCAAGTATGAATGGCTGCGTGAAAATAAGGATACAAGGTTAGTAATTAATCTGGACTCTCACATCCTTATCGACTATTGAGACATGAAGTATAATGTAATGAATCAACCTAGGGAGAGGGGTATTTTTGGTATTGCAATAATTAGTTAGTTTTAGTAGTAGCTTGATGAAAAAGCTAGGGAGTTAGGCACAATATCTGTATAAATAGAATGGAATAGGGAGAGAGAAATCATGTTGAATATTCAGTAGTATTTTGGATGAACTTTTAAGAGTCCTTTTGGAAGAGAGCAAGCCTCTTGAAAGCTTGTAATTACTATCCTCATCTTACTGTTTTTCAGAAAATTATCAATCAAGTTCCATCTAAGTCCATAATCTTCTTCTTTAATGTGTCCTAAAGATGCCAGTTCATTACATATAATTACTCCCTATGGCCCATAAGAATTTACGAACTTTCTTTTTTGGGTTATCCAGAGAAATATGTATATTGACTTAGATTAATATGGTGAAGCTTTACAATATTTATAGTCCTAAGAATAATAAATTCTAATTCTTTGTGGACTAGATCTACTAACTCTACCAGGAAACAAACTCTAGTTTCCCAAATACTTGAATCCTAAACATATCCAATACATCCCCACAAGTTGGAGCATAAGGGTACGGATACCCAACTGGAACTTAGTACCAACGTGTGCCATAGAGATCATGCTATACTGTAGTAGGTCACGAATAAAATGACGGTCAATGTCAATATGCTTCAAATTCTCTTCAAATACCGGGTTAGTAGTAATATGAATCGCTGCTTGGTGGCGAGAAGGACTCGCAACCACTGAACTTCCGGCATGCATGAGCCATTGTGTGGTACTTAACTCCGGCCGATATTGAGAAAATGTGGATTGCGTTTTCGTCTTCCACGAAACACAAGAACTACCTGAGGCTACAAAATATAAAGTCACCGAACGACAAGAAAGAGAACAACAATATGTATAAACTTGTAAATCTGAATCGACAGGTAGCATCAATACTTGATGTGGGTGACCTTTTACATATCTTAAGATGCGGATTGCCATATCAAAATGATCTTGCCGTGGGCTTTGCATAAATTGAGATAAGATATGTATGAAAGACCACAAATCTGGACGAATAATGGTGAGATAAATTAACCTTGTGACAATACGATGGTATTGAGCCTGATTTGTAAACAGTGGACTAGACATGACAAGATGATTATTTTGCGGGAGAGGCATGTCAACACGCTTACATGCAAGAAGGTCGACCTCGGCTAAAACATTCAAAGCGTATTTACGTTTATTCAAGAACATCCCATCCGAAGACTAAGCACATTTGATGCCGAGAAAATATATAAACGGACCAAGGTCCTTCAGACGAAAAAACTCATCAAGATAGCGTTTAAACGATGCGCACAAAGATGTATTATTACTGGCCACCAAAATATCATCAATATAGATTATTATGGTTAAAAAATCCACCCCCTTTGGAAAGGTAAAAAGAATATGATCGCCATGAGATTGCCGAAAACCGTACTTTCGAAGGGATGATGTAAGCCTGAAGAACCAATTACGACTCGACTGTCGCAATCCATATAAAGACTTACTAAGACAACAATTTTATTTCTCTTGGTAGCACTCGAGAAACCTCGAGGTAGATGCATATAAACCTCTTCATCCAAATCACCATGAAGAAATGCATTAATATCATCTTATTGGTGCACCTCCCACTTCATGGCTTACATCAAATATCAAGAAATGTGTGCACTATAACTAGGGGTGCTAATCGAGCGAGTCGATCGCGAGCAGGGCCCTGCTCGACTCGACTCGACTCGAAAACTCGCAAACCCTGCTCGACTCGACTCGAAAACTCGTTAAGCTCGTTAAGCCCTTGCTCGACTCGTGCTCGTTAATTTTTTTCCCAACTCGACTCGAAACTCAAAACTCAAAACTCGAAACTTGACTCGAGCTCGATAGGCTCGAGAAGCTCGACTCGATCTCCGCTCGATTGTTCGCTAAGAGTAAATAATGTAAAATTAGTTTTACATTAATGTTTTCTTTTAAAAATCATTAAAGTTACTACAATGATCAAACATTTAAAAAATATTCAAGTTCTTCCATGCGTCCATTTGATTATTTTAAACAAACAAATGATAGAAATTATCTCTAAAACAACAATATGATCTAAAAATACAATTACACAACTCTTAGTCTCTTAAATAAGAAACAACCTATTATAAAACAAAATTTCTTCACTCGATTACAAGTTTGATGCTTCAATCTTCTTTAAAGGTCGAAAAAACCTACAAACATTCATGTACCAAAAAATTAGTAAAAGATGTCCATTGTTTTTAAACAGCACAAATGATAGAAATATTAATAAAAACTATTACCAACACACCACACACCACAGTAGCATAACAACACACACCAAACACCACACACACAGCACACACCAAACACCATACACCACAACAGCACACACCAAACACCACACACTACAGCAGTACACACCAAACACCACACACTACAGCAGCACACAACACACTAACACACACCACACGCCACACACCACACACCACACCACACGCATCACAACAGCACACACAACACACACCACACTCCGCATAACACACACCACCCACACAGAATGCACAATTAATTTCACAAAATGAAGCTAACAAGTAACAAATATTCATAACAAAACATAACAAACAAAATTATAATCAAACATAAATAGTCAAAAATCATAACCATCATAACAAATATTACATTTCCAATAGCAATACACAATCGAATCTAAATTAAAAACCGAAATTATATACCCAAATTAGCAAATGAAATCAAAAAGTGGAAAACAACCGTAAAAATAAAAAACTATGTACCTGTCATATATTTGTCGCAAAACACCAAAAAGCTGTTAGAAAATAGTGGGTTTTTGCACTGGTGACGAGTTTCTTCTCCGGTGATAAGCTTATGCGCCGGTGAGAATGGTGATGGTGATGAGCGAAGACCGAAGCGAGAGAGAGAATGACGAGAATGGTGCGGACGATGAACTTCTGCGTCGCCAACCTTCAAGAGAGAGAGAGAGAGTGGGGAAGCTAGCTAGGAGCACGAGGTTTGCGTGGCGGCTGCAAATGCTTGGAGCCTAGGATGGTGAATTTGGGGGGGGGGAGTGAGTACTAGAATACTAGTTTATGAATCATGGACCATAAATTAATATTTTATTAGGCTTGGTATGTTGGTCCATATATCTATGTTTTTAATATACTTACGTCAGCCTATAGGAAGGTGCAGCCATGCTTAGTGTTACCTGATTCGCTATCTAATTTGCCTTTTGAGTTCGCCAATTCTCCCAAAATGAGCCAAAAACGAAACAAAATCGACCATAATGCGCTTTTCCAATTCGCGATTCGCGGGGGAATCAGGGAATTAGTTAACACCGCTTGTGCTGATGGACAACAGTAAGGGTAGGGGCCTTAGGTGGGAGACTCCCTCTTGCATCACGAATGGCTGAGCCTCCAAAGGAGATGGCTTCACACTCCTCCGTCTCAAGGCAAGTAATTGACGGTTTTTCCCAAAAACAGTTTTAGGACACACGTCAATTAGGGGCAATTGTTGCCCAGGTTTTGGAGTTTTGGCGGCAGCATGGGTTGTGAATTTGAAGAGTATAGCAGTTGGGCCACTAAGAAGTGTGACCAAGTTAAGAGGAAATCTATTTCTTTGTTTTGGCAGTTGAGGAAGAAGTGGGATTACGCTACAAAATAGGGTGACGTGTTCCGTCAAAAAGGAACAAAGAAGGCTGTTGCATGGAATATTCTACGAAGTATATATATATATTAGTCTAATGTAAACCTAGTTTTCTCTCTCTTCCTTTTTAGCTCACATTGACTCTCATACTCACCAAGCTATCTACTCTCTTATCATTGTTCATTGTTACGAAGAGAAACAAACATTGCCATTGTAATTCCCTATTGTATTGACGGCGTTGGCCTACTAGTGGATTGGTGATCAAGAGAATCGCCCGCGGTTTTTCCTGTCATTCGGGTTTTCCCCGTCAACAATTTGTTTGTCTTTTTACTGTTTCATTTTACGTATTTCATTGATTCGTTCATATTGATTGCCTTAGTATAAAGATCTTGTTGTTGGCTCCCTATTCCTTTTGAGTACTTAGTACAAAATCGGCATAAACAGTGATCTGCGTCGAATGTATGGGTCCGATTGATAAAGTGGACCGCAGCTTGCGCATAGTCACTCTAAAAACGGATTGGTAATGAAGCTTAAAAACGCAAGGCCCTAGAGATTTCTATAATATTTATGTGTTTATGCTCTACGCTCCCATTATGTTGTGGTGTCTGGGGTATTACCACATGACGTTTGAAACAAAATACCCATATCTTGATAAAATTGGATGAGAGGCGTTGTAGGAATTTCTGAACCATTCTGTGATCGGACAATTTTCGCAATTTTATCATATTGGGTTTTAAGCATGGCATAAAAATTGCGTAAGGAAATAGGTATAGGCGTATAGGACTCTTCTCCTTAATTAAATAGACCTAGATAGTACGGGAGTGATCATCCACAATTGTGAGAAAGTAATGAGAACCAGTAGAAGAAGACTTTGTATAAGGGCCTCATAAGTCACAATGAATTAGAATAAATAAATCATCTGCTTTATTTTCACCTAAAGGAAAAACATTACGTGTATTTTCAGCACGAAAACACACATCACATTTGTCTAATTCGTCTAAATGCTGACGTGAAGGGTGACCCACGCGACGATGTAGATGAAGCGCAAAATCCACCGTAGAAGTATATGCTGATTCGTTGATCCATTGCTTGAAACACATATACCCCATTCCTAAGCCCCCCCGGAGTCAAATCACCATCCTCGTTATGCAACCCTGTATATAACACAAAGACGATGAGAGTCATTAATAAGCGGACCAGCGGAAATTAAATTGCATGTAAGATTAGGAACATGTAAAACATTCCGAAGAACCAATCCGTGGTCCAAATCGCAAGTGACTTTAGTGATTGCAGCAATCCTACACCATTAGGAAATTATGAGGGACCTCACATACATCAATAAGAGTATTCAACACTCGTGTCATATGATGTGAATTACCACTATCAAGGAGCTAAGTAGAAGCAATAGTCTTACCAAAATATTGGTTATTTGAAGTCACATTCTCGAGAAGGGTAATGAGGTTGCATCTGATGATTCTAAAGACCCGACTGTCTGAAGCTATCAACGCCACCAACCCCACTATTGCCGAAATGCTGCCTGTACATGTCCCGACTGTCCGGGGCCACAAGTGGACCACCATAGCCACGTCCAGATCTTTCTTCCCATTTCAACCTCCACGAGTGCCATTAGGATAACCAATGCGTTGATTGCAACGTTCATAATCATGGCTGAATTTACCACAATGATTGCACGTCGGCGGAGTCATGTGCAGAGCATTGAACTACAAAGCTAACAATTTCAGTCTTGTCATCTCGATCACAAACAATAGTCCGATGACACTCTTCTTGGGAAGCCAAAGAAAAAGCCTTACTTGAAGTAAGGAAATGCTCCATGTCGAGAATTTGAAGGTGGAGACTCTTATATTGTTCATCATCAAGGCCTAAAACAAAGTCATGAGTCTTTTGGACTGTGGAGTTCGATACGAGCACGAAACAAAGGAGCAGCCTCACTTTCAGCCAAAGAGTAGATCTTCCTTGCAACAAACTTGTTGTAATATGCAAACACATATAAATCTTTTTGGCGAAGTGAGTGATATGCAAATTTTAATTGATGCAAGCGAGGCCCATTAGGAACACGGTAACATGTCTCTAGCTCTTCCACATCTCAAGAGCAGTTTTGTGAGATACAACACTAGGTTGAATAGATTCATCAATTAAATTTAAAATCCACGCACAAATAGTCGAATTATTAGCTTTCCAAGCAAGGAATTCAGCACATCGTTCAATAGAGGGATTAACTTAATCACCATTGACAAAACCAAATTTACTTTTTTCCTTCTAATGCATTCACAATAGCTTTCTCCTCAAACATTTAAGTTATTGTCTTTGAGTAAATATTTAGACAGAGAACTACTAGGTCCTTCAGAAAGATGTAGATATTATATGGAAGATGCATCATGAATCAATTGAATAGTGTGCTAAAAGACCATCCTCCGCAGCAGTCATGATAACGAAATTGAGAAGAAACTAGCCAAACTGGAGTGAACTGGCAGATGGCTAATGCGCCTCAACAAGGCAGCGACAGAGGTGTGAGTAAGACAAGAAGAAGAACTGCGGATCTGGATCCTGTGCATGGCATCTGATACCATTTAGAATTTGAGAGAAATATGTCAACTGACTTAGATTGATATACGGAAGCTTTATGACATATATAGCATTAAGAATAATAAATTGTAAGTCTATGTGGACTAGATATACTACTTATATAAGGAAACATACTCTGTTTCCCAAATACTTGAAACTCGTAAAACATATACTTCCTCCGTTTCAAAATAGATGATACATTGTCTATTTATGGGTGTTTCAAAATAGATGATGCATTGTTTTTTTTTTCCTTATTTAGTAACTTTTGCCTTACACTTTTACCATTTTACTTAATTAATACATGTGTTCCCCAACTTTTTCTTTCTCCCTCCTTTTCACATGGGACCACTAGAATTAATCTACCTCCCTTTATACTACTTAAACATACTTATGAAATTTTGCCTAGGAGTCCGTTTTCATCACAATGTACCATCTATTTTGAAACAGAGGAAGTACAATAATTTTACACTTCCATTTGAAGCGAACTTTTCCTTTCCTCTCTCCATTACATCAACCCTTTATCTTTCTCTACCATAACACTTTTGCTTGCCTATTCTTTTTTTTATGCACTACCAAATTTCTTTATTCACTTTTAATTACCATCCTTAATATTTGTGGCAAATCCAAATATGAAAAATTCCATGGACGGAGGGAGTGTTAGTGTGTTACTATAATAGTTTTTGTACTCATCATTAGTGGTAGTATGTTGTGTCTTTATCTATTGCCTCTAAAATTTCTTGTCGAAGGGCAAATTTATTAGGAAATGTGTTTGGTCTAGTTCATATTTTGGCGTCAGACATGAATTATCTTTATACATCGTTCACTTAGCAGGTTGATGTTATCTTCTATGTGTTTGTGCATGTCTGTGATTTGGTGGGAGTTCGTAGAGAATTTGCTCAGGCTCAAGTACATTATGAACTTCTTTGCTGCCTTTCATTACAGACCTTACACAGCCTCACCTGGATTAGTGGACCTAAAATAATCGACCCAGTAGTGCATATGAAATTAGATAACTTGATATCGGCCTAATTTAAAACTGCATTACAGGAAAGTTATTTTAAGTTTATGACTAATATCGCTTGCTTTTTCATGATACACTAACTGACAATAGAACACAGTCGAACTGGATCCAACCCAAATGATTCAGTACCAGAATATGACCTGAACCAGATTGGTGCAAACCAAACTTGATCAAAACGACTCGTTTTCTTTCTGTTCATCTATTACCCTCGCTCCGTTGGTTCCATGTAAATGGTCTCAAAACTTCTTCCCAGTCAACGTAACAAAAGTTTGATTGTAATATTTTCTAAGAGCATAATGCTTTTGAAATCTTGACAACTTTAGGAAAAACATTATATTCTGATATTTAAATACTTTCTTATAAAATTTCCAAACTATGTGTGAATATTATGCTATGAAGGTTATATCTTGATAACCATACCAACGTAATTGATGTAGCTGATGTAATGTGTGATGAAGAGAGTTTTGTGTCTTTGAAATTTCCATCTTTTGTATCTATGCTAAGCTTTTTGGGAACACTAACTGGCATACAAACATCTCTTTTTCCCCTTTTCTTTGTTTCCAGAGTTTTTGAACTGATCTTAAGTGGAGCTGCTGAGTATACGTTGACGCGGGAAGATGTTGGTAGCCGTGTGGTTTTCACTTATATACCTGTGAATTTCGAAGGTCTGTAAACTCTACGATTTGTGAAGATTGATTGATGTTTCCATCTTTGTTCTCTAGTTCCTAATCTTTGTGTCTATTACAGGTAAAGAAGGTGAATCTGCATCTGTGTTTACTGATGTAGTAAGGCAAGGTGATGTTCAGGTTTCTCCTTTTTTCTGTTTCGATTTTCTGTGAATGTTCTGGGGTTGTGAAAGAAGGTTGTTCATGGGGACATCTCTTTTCCTTATATTTATGAAGCATTGTGTCTCATGATGTTTGACAAACTGCAGCACCTCCAAAGGTAACAAATACAAGAATACTTGGTGAACTAAGAGAGGGAAGTAAGATTACTGTAAGTGGTACAGTCACTGGAGGAACTGAAGGGGCCAGCAGAGTCCAATGGTTCAAATCAAGTTCGTCAACTCTATCAGGGGAGGATGGTCTTGAAGCCTTAAGCATGTCAAAGATTGCAAAGGTGGGAGGTATAGGTGATAATAAATAGTGGTTTGTATGTAAAACAATATGTCACATCCACGTGCTTATGCCTTTTGCCATATGTTACATATGCAGGCTTTTCGCATACCATTGGGAGCCGTTGGCCATTATATTGTTGCAAAATTTTCTCCAATGACACCTGATGGTGAAGCTGGTGAACCAGCATATGTAATATCTGAGAAGACTGTTGAGAGTATGTATACCTTTTCAAGTTATTATAACTTTGAAACAACTACTTCCACTATTGTGGATCTTGTCAATGATAGGGTGCAAAGAACAGTTTAATTGGAGAATAAATCTTTGACACTTACATGAAAATGAAAACTACATTCCAAGAACCAAACTACGAGTGCAAGTTGCTATCGATGTCCTAAACATTTGCAACTTTCCTTCCACGAGTTTTCTGAACTACAGTGGAACTTTGGTTCTCATATCTGAAAATTGTTAGTGTTAGTTATGGGTTGGGCTCTCGGGAATCTCTGTACTCATACCTGTACAATATTTTGCAGATCTTTCTCCAAGCCTAAATTTCTTGTTAGTCACTGGGAATTATGCGGAAGGAGAGATGTTGACAGCATCATATGGTTATATAGGTGGTCATGAAGGAAGAAGTATATATAATTGGTATCTTCACGAGGTACTACTCTGCTTGCAAGTTGATTTTCATTGTCATTCTCAAATAAACATAGACGAAATGTAAGCAGCAAACTTAGGGGTTAGCATAATGTAGCTGCATGAACAATTGAATCTTATAGTAACCCTGTGAACAAGAAGTGGCAAGTACTTTCCCATGGTAGTATGGTGCCATTTCTTCCATGCATCAATTATCTACTTTATAATACTCAATAGACCCTTTATATGTTAAAACTACATATGGACAAGGTTGATTATATAGCAGTTGCTTGATGGACACTGTAGAATGTCGTTGTGTCAATAAAAGTGTCATATGATGATTATGCATCACGAAATTGCAGATCCAAAAGTCATGTTTATCAAGGTTCTGCAAAAGCAAGTTATCTGTCATATGTATCAGATGTGCAAAGTGAAAGTCAAAACACCTCCGTACATTACATTTTGGGATGGACTTCATGGACTTCTGCTGTGTCAATTGATGCCGGAAATTCCAATCTAGTCTTACTCTGACTTTCTGATGGACCACGAGAGCTAAATCTGGGGAGTGGGGGAAAAACACATTGTTAGTGTTACTTAGTATCTGACTGATTGATTCTATCATACAGGTGAACTTGTAAATAAAACCCCCCTACCTCCTCTTAGAACACAGTTTACAGCAGACGATAAATCCAGTTAACATAATTAACAATCTACAGTCACTGCTTAATTTCATAATTTATAACTTCCTTTGGATCTTTGTAACAAAACCAGGAGATCAGTAAGAAATGAGAGGTTATGCACCAATCAAATTCATTAGGCTGATGAAGATAAGTCAAGAGACTACAAGTCTACAACAGGTTTCAGCATTGACTTTATTTTGCAGAAAGTAAAAATTATTGATGTTAAGGGTGGATGAACTAATTCTATAATTAAGCAAAGATCAGGACCATTTTGCTTTTTCTTGTACAAAATAAGAAAATGTACCAAAATATTCATTTAATTCGTAGCATCACCGTTTTCCTGAATTGAATTGAAGTAGCTAGTAAGGTTGTTGATGATGGGTGATTCTATGCTTGCACTTGCTTATAGTCCTTTGCTGTTAGTTTTGGGCCTAGTGATAAGCAGTTGGTTGAGAGATTGTGGAGTAATCCGGAAAGAGTCTTTGCTTTCAACATGCTGATCGTTTAACAATAGTCCCCAACATGTTTGCACACAACCTGATAAGGTTGGCCACTACAGGTGAGCCATTGAAAATTCGCTTTGATTTCTAAGGGGAAGACATTATAGTGCATCTAGCTTTTTTCATAAGTGGAAACTCTTCCACCTCTCAACCCATGTGGGGCTTGGAGTAGGAAGAGGAAAAATCATGCCTTTTCATCCCAAATTTATCAGTAGCATGCTTTTCCAGAATTAAATGTCACTATCTCTACCTGGCTGCTTTTTGTTGCATTCTGTGTATTGACTACTACTGTAGCATTACCTCTCACCAAAAATTAACCATAATTTGTCTTGGCTAACATTTTCTCCATCTATAGGTTGAAACTGAACCAGGCACTTTAATTAGTGAGGTTTCAGGGTATCTTCAGTATCGAGTCCCCAAGCAAGCCATCAGTAAATTTGTCTCCTTCAAATGTATACCTGTTCGGGATGATGGTATGATTGGTGAACCTAGGGTCTGCATGGGACAAGAGCGGGTTCGTGCTGGTGAGTACATCTGATCTTGCCAGTTACATTTTCTTATGCTTGCTGTAATTTCATTTGAAGGGGGAGGGGTGGTTCACCTCAAATCATATTTTATCATATTTGATGTCTTCTCATTACCATCTTAAAGCAACTATCGTATGTCGATTGCAGTACACTATCGTTAGTGCTTGCTTGACTTTGGTGCAATAAATTCCTGATTCTTCCTACGTTGCATTGTATGCCTAGCAAAATGGTGAACTGAAGACTTGTGCATCTTATAAATTAACAATGCATGATGCTTCTTATATTATCTGACAGGAAGCCCAAGGTTAATTTCATTGCAAATAGCTGGCAAGTCTATTGAAGGATCAACATTGGTAGCTGAAAAATCATATTGGGGTGGTGAAGAGGGAGAGTCAGTTTTTCGCTGGTTTCGGGTACTGCGTCCTGTTCATTTTCTATTTGATATAACTGATTTTCACCCTCAATGTGACCTTCGTGTTTATTTTATTTTTGTGTGATCGAATGGCTTATCTATACATACTTTTCATCATATTTTGGTCGTGAGACTTGTAACTGTATGATATAGTACTCCCTCCATTTTGATATAAATTTTGCCGTATATATATTTGGGCAATCCATAAGTAAGCAAATGAGCTCCCCACTTTCTTCAATGGAAATTTTACCCACTTAACCCTGGTGATGTGCACCCCTCCACTAGGGCACTAACTTTCTATCTCTCACTGTCTGTCTTCATATCCCATGTGATGTAGGGCCCTCCACTAACACACTTTGTCTCACTGGCCGTTTTGTTTTTACTTTTACACTATCTGCCAAAAGCCTACATTCCCCTACTGAAAATTATTTAAATGTTTGCCCAAGCCTAACAAGTTTATTTGAGGATAGAGGGAGTAGAAATTTCAGCTTTATATTCCTTAGGGGCTGTGATCCTTTAGCAGTTACAGTGTCCTTACAAGATTCAACTTGTGGTTGCAGAGTGATTCAGGTGGGCAACAAATGGAAATTAATGGTGCTATCACAGCATCATACACACTTTCGGTTGATGATGTTGGACACTATATATCAGTATCCTGTGAACCAATTAGAAGTGACTGGGCACGTGGTCCAGTAGTACTCTCTGAACAATTTGGTCCAATAGATCCTGGTAATTTTCAAGTGCTCCTTGTTAGTTTCTAATGCAGACATTTCCATTACAGGAAAAAAGAGCTTAGTTCTTACTTTCACCATAATTATCTACTGCAACATAGTTATAGACTGCTATGAATTGAAATAGATTGGACAGTTTAGAGACTAGGATTAATGGATAATAACAGAGTTTCAATTGATTATATGGATGAATTTATAACATAGACTGATAAGTGATAAATACAAGCTTTCAGAGGCTTGCATTCTCTCAAATATGAAGTAAAGCTCACAATTTTCAGCATGATTTCCCTCTCCATAATGTTTTGTACTTTTAGGAATTTCTTCCCTAACTAACTTCCTTATAACTCTAGCGACCATAAGTAATTTTCCTAAAGTACCCTCCCCCCATTATTAATTCTTAGCATAGACTATAGTACGCCCTCTTTTACAAAAATTGAATCGGACTCATTTTGGCGCGACTATTGGACAAACTAGCTTATGTCCTTCGTTTTGAACTTGCTCATTTTTACATCACTTTAGTCTATTAAATCACAAAACTTTCTTGATTGAACTTTTACATTGCACACGTCTAACAAAAAGTCTGATGTATAAACATTTCTAGTTGAATGAATCCAAATTAGATTAGCGAAATAAACCAGCACCAATTTTGACGAATAACCTAAAAAACAACTGGGTATTATACTACGAAAGATTGCATGCTTCTTTGAAATATATGTGACTCCTGCAGGCGGACAATTCTTTTGAAACATCGAAATTGGCCGAATCCGAGGTTCTTTTAATTGTATGACATTGATATTCTAGGTCCCCCGTCTTGTGAGGCACTCAGCTTCTCAGGATCAATGACAGAAGGAGAACGATTGACCTTTAGTGCATCATACACTGGAGGGTAAGATGTTATGCTGGAAAAAATGCTTGCAGACTTTGACTTGTCCTTTGGTACCTTTAATCACCCTTCTGACCTGTTCCAGGAAGAAAGGCGACTGCTACATTGAGTGGTTTAGAGTACAAAACGATGGTTACAGGAAGAGACTGTCTGCCAATGGTGAGGACGATATATACATGCTTTGGAAAGAGATGAATGGTTGCTATAAGGCTAAACTTGTTATATTTTCAGAGTTTCTAGATTTAGCTCTTGATGATGTTGGGAGTTGCATTGAAGTAAATTTCACGCCTGTTCGGAACGATGGAGCTAGAGGAATTTCCCAGAGAATTATATCTGATATTATCATGCCCGGTATGTTATTTGGACACACAAATTATTTACAAATACTTTCTCAATCTATTGTTTAGATTTCATTTGATTAAGTTATTAATCACTGAATGTGATCCATTATGTGGGTGAACAGATTTGTGGAAGATATTGGTATATGTTGGTGGGACATTTTTAGCTAAGTCGCATTACCATGTTTTGCACAGTGCTGTTTGTTCTTCTTGGACGGATTCGGTTTAATAGAAGCACATCAGAATGCATGGTGTTTACTCTTTAAATTTGACTAGCTGGCTTAATTTCATCCCAGTTTTATGTTTGCTGTATTTAGACCCTCCTATCATAGATACGCGTTTCGCTTGGATTTGACCAATTTTTCTTCTATTGTTAATCATCACTTGGCATGTTCATGTTAGCCAATCCCAAATCATTTTGGGACTTAGGCTTTGATATTTTATCAACATTCAAACAGCATTATTTTGGATAGTGGGTGGCTGTCTTCTCTTGGGACTAAATGTGTGCTTGGTCACAAAACTATAGAATTGTTGGGCAGGGAGGAAGGAGGGCTGAATGTACTAAATTTGGTTGTTAATATTCCTTTATTGAGTATTCACTCAGTTGAATGATTTTATATCTATTTATTTTTCATTTCAATTTTTTTTTTTTTTTTTTTTTTTTTTTTTTTTTCTTATATAAACAGCTGATCCTGTTGGTTTAGAGCTTACAATTTCTGCTTGCCATGAGGCTGAGGAAGTGTTTCCATGTAAGAGATACTTTGGTGGACATGAAGGTATAGGAGAATATATATGGTATAGAACAAAAAAGAAGCTTCACGGATCTGATTTGAGTGGTATATCTGAAACATATGATGATGTTATAATTTGTGGTCGAGATGTGTAAGTTCTATATTTCTTATGTCTCCACATGATTTGGCATATGAAGAGTTATGCTTTAGTTGGATTTTTCTATATTTCTAATGATGAATGTATGTATGTTACAGTACATACACACCGTTTCTGGATGACGTGGGGAATATTTAGTTTTATATTGGGTTCCGGTACGCAAAGATGGGAAACCCGGCAAGCCATTAGTTTCAGTTTCTGATGATCCAGTTGGCCCAGGTAATAAAGCTGTTTGCTTTTATAATGCCTCAGTTTTTCTTGTTGGCACCTTCTAATGGGAATGAAGATGTGGCTATTAGCCTATGATTGTATGTGAATGATGATTGGCCATGTATTTCATTTAATTTTTTTTCCTTTGGGAGTCAGCAGGGGGGTGAAATGGGATTTCTGTATGTAGCTCTGAGTGCTTGTTCTGTATTATTTCTGTCAGATTCTAAGGGGGACCTCAATATGGCGCTCTCTCATTATAGTTGGGTCATAAATGACCTTTGATTCATTGTTGCATGTAGATAATTTTATTAGTCTCTAGAGCCTTATTTTTATACCTGGTTACTTGCCTGGGAATAGGAATTTAGGCTGTATGCAGGTTCTCTGTAGTCACATATACTGAAGTTCACCTGTTTCATTTTGACAGCTCATCCTGTAGTACAAAATATTTGTGTCAAAGCCTTGAGTTTGAGCACTTTCTCTGGTGAAGGGGAGTATTTTGGGGGCTATGAAGGATCAAGTCTGTTTAGCTGGTATAGAGAAACAGCGGAGGGCACTATTACTTTGATAATTGGGGCTGATTCTCAGACTTATGAAGTCACAGAATCAGATTACAATTGCCGTTTGCTGTTTGGGTAAGTAGCTTTTTATATTTTATGTCTGCATGAATTTTTGAAAATCCAAGTTTCTTTAGCATACATAACAGACTGATTTCATGTCATGTATGAATTCTTGATTACATGTTATTGAATTGTTTTCTTCGATAACAATTCGATTAAGGTAAGTTCAGATCTGTGTATTTCTTGATGCTTTATACCGAGTTTGTTTTATTTGTTTCAGATAGGCTGAAATGCCAGTGGTAAGTTTGTTGCGTAATATTATTACACTTTTCTTGATGTTAAAAATATGAGACCCATCTTCGTTTGGGTGTTCATTTCTTGAAGTCAAAAGCTTAACTTGGATCCTCATTTTCAGACCGGCCACTCTTTGGATTTTTCAGATCAACTAAATACGTACACACATAAACCGACTGGGAAAAGAATTAATATAAAAGCTAAAAAAAAGAACAGAGTAATCCGCCTGTCGGGTTACTGTTGATGAGATAAGGGTCAATAAAGAGGTTAATGTTAATGAGATAAGGGTTACTAAAGAGGTTACTGTTAATGAGATAAGGGTTACTATGGGTTACTTTTACATATTAGGGCAAGCTGGATCAAGGGAGATAGGAGGGGAAAGATTCATGGGTGATAAATTCTGAAATTTTTCTGGGTATGGTTTGAGGGTGAAAATGACATGGGGGCACCCATTACTCCCAAATTGAGGGTAATATTTACCGACATCCCCCCTAGGGTAATAATTACCCTCTCTTTCTCCGGCAAAAGTTGGTACTGCCTCTAACCGACCTCCTCGAAAGCCCTCTGTCTCCAGCAAATACTTTGTTGTGACCAGAAAACAGAGGAAGGAAGACAAGGAGGGAGCAACAGCTGGAGCAATTAGTACCCTATGAATGATCCCAAACTACATAAAAAGAAAAATTTCACCCCTAAAATATTCCTCTGTAATAATCAACCCCCTAAATTATACCCTCTTAATTGTTAAATGGAAACCAGGCACGCCCTTAGATGGAAGAAAATCTCACTTTTTACTATAGGGCTACATACAAACAAATGTCAATCTCCAAGAGGAAATTAAAAGCCTATCCTTAAACCTTTTTGCTAATCAATGGGGACGTAAGAAAAAAGGGTAACTTTAAAATTAATGAGGGCGATAGCTTAAAGAAATAGGGTAACTTAAGCTTTAGCTGACTTTAGGTAACTTTTTACTCTAAATGGGTAACCTATAATTGGAAAAAATGGTGACTGAACAGGAAAGATGTAAATTTAACCATAATTTGTTTGTTATAAACTGTTACCGCATTACGTTAAGAGTAACCTTTTTCATTGCCAAAGTAACCACTTTTATTACTTGTTGAAAGATGAGGGTAGTAATTTCCCTTCTTGGCTAGTGGTAAAAAGAGATAACCCTACAGGTTGATGTTCATGACTGGACGTTTGAGTGAATAGAATCAGAATCCTGTTGAGTTGTGTTCAGAGGACCTTTGAGCTCATCGATTCAAAATCTTTCCTCGTTTTCCAGCTTGTTTCTCCAGTTTCTTTGTCCTCTGTGGTTCATACCGGCTTTATAACAATGGGCTACTTAATCCGACTCTTATTGGAAGGCATACACACCGATCTATGCTTTTGGTTTTGGTTTGCTTTAAACTAATACATACGTATTTTTCTTATTCATAATGATACTTCTTTTTCTCGATCTAAAGATCAAGGAAAAGGAAAGGAAAGAAAAGAAAACACTTGGGGATTCATGTTTAAAATTGCATGTCAAGAAAGTTTTGGATTTTTTTCTTCATGTTACGTTAAGTTGCCTTTTCACAAATGCGTTACAATAACTGGACATTCCTTCCTCTCCTATCTCGGTCAAGGAGAACAATGTAGGTTGTCTCTAACCAAAGGTAAATGTGGCAAAAAAATTCTGTTTTAAAATGCTGTAGTAAGATAAAAAGTGTGAAGTGATTAGTAGAATCATTTGCGTACTAGGTAGTGCATTTAACTCTCTTTTCTTTATGAAAACAAGAGGACCTCTATGTAAAATCATTTATTATCCATTGCATTTCGTATGTGGTTGGTTATGTTAGTGGTCCCTGACCAGTTTGTTGATCTGAGCTACAGATACACACCAGTTCGTTCAGATTCAGTTGTTGGAGAACTCAGGCTCTCTGATCCAACAGACATTATTCTGCCTGGTAAGAGTGTTCCTGAAGAACTTTCATTGCCCTATGTAATAAATTAGTTTTGCATTTCATCTCAAACTATTAGGATCTCGTCTCTTGTGGCAGTCCAAAATGGGATAGAGATATATATATCTATTATGAGAATGTGAAAACAATTATATAGGGTTTGGTTTATGTGAAAACAACCCTTTTATGAGAACGTGAGAACACTTTGAATTAATTCTAATTAGCCAACAAGTAATCCATTTTAACTGAAATGTAATATATTTTTTCATTTGCAGGGCCAATCTTCTTAAAGAAATACATTTTTAGGAAAACGGATTATCATATGTGAAATGTTCTTCCCTGCACGTTATTCTACAAAATTTTCACATGATATCATAGAGTTCTTGGAATATTCACCGTGTACTTACGATATTTTCAAAATTCACCATATATCCCCGTGTTTTCAAAAAAATACATCCAATTGCGTTACCGTCAACTGAACATGAGTGTTATGTTAGTTTTTTGTTAGTAAAAAACTTAATTCAGCATATATCCCTATCAATATACCCTTATTTTAAAATTAATTGGTGTTTCATGAGTAAGCTAATTGTTCCCTCTTTGTTACAATTTTGTACATAAAATGCAACACCCTTGATAGAATTTCACAATTTCATATTCCTTTTATGTGATTTTTTTTTTTGCTTTAGTTATGAGTTCACATTTTGCACTCAAAAACAAACTTCTCACCTATTAATCTGCATCACACCTATAAGCAAGACTTTGTGGATTAAATGTTTTCTAATAGCTTCTTATCTTGCAAATTTTCTCAAGGTGCAATATCTATTTAGGACTCGATGAGAAGATCCTTTTAGAGGGTGAACACATGACCAAAACAAAAGAATTAATAAAAGCGAGCTAAGAAGTTCTGGAGCTTTATTTGGGCTGTTGTATGGTATCCATGTACAAAAATGAACGCTAGCTTTCAATATGAGAAACTAGACGTTATAATGATCTTTCATCAATATAAAAATAAGGGTATATTGTGTATTAAGTTTAATATAGAAGTGTATGATGAACTAAGTTTTAAACTAACAGAAAATAACTGTACGCTAACGTTTAGTTGATAGTAAGAACAATTAGATGTATTTGTGAATAATTCAAGGGTATATGATTAATTCTGAAAGCGACAAGGATATTATAGTGAATTGTCTAAAGACTTAGGGGTATTGACTGAAAAATCTGTTTACTCTAATATTTCTAGATGTCCTTCACTAGTTTGCATTCTACATTGTGTCTTTTCCTTCTCTTCTTTCTTTGAACTATTGAAAATGGCTAGAAAGTTGCATAATGATAATTCCTTGCCTTCTACCTTAGAACTATTGAAAATTGAGATGGTTGCCCTCACTGGAAAAGCAATGGAAGGAGAAATGCTCACTGCTGTTGAAGTCATTCCAAATAGTGAGAGCCAACAAAAAGTTTGGAGCAAGTACAAGAAAGATGTCAAGTATCACTGGTGAGCTTTATAAAAGTATCCTTGCATATGTAAGATTCTTTGTGTAGCTTTACTTGATGGACAATGACGATCTGACAATTTAGTCTTCAATGCTTGGAAAAGTATCCACATTCTTTAGCAATTTGAAGGGTAGGGGTCGAAAGTTTAATATTTAGTTATTCTGTAATTTAAGTGCTCCGTCCAAAACTGATAAAAGCCTAAGAGTAGCTCCAGCCCAGTAATTTAAATCAATTTTCTCTGCTTGTCCCTAAATCATTTGGGCCAATTCCATGTTTACATGTTCTTTGTCATCCAAACAATGGATTTCACCCAATTCTAGAGTTTAAAATGAAATACTAGTATCCAGTAACAGACTTAAGAAATATAATTAACCTTCCTTAACTCTCCTAATGAGATTCAGTGACTTTAACAACATTCCCATAACCAGTCCTAAAATTACGATATATTCTTTTGTTACATGTAAACCTCATCGTGAGTCAGACCATGTAAGTAACCCAAAAAAGCAATAAAGACATATTAGGGAATGCTCTCGTAGCAGAACCTGAAAGCAAAGGCTTTGGTTTGGAGTATGTTGAACACGTCTCTCCTTGTCATATCTAAAGGCGATTCTTCTGTAATATCTGAAAATACCTCTTTCCTCTAATTGGGGCAAGTCATTGCTCATGTCTGTCACCCCCTCATCTTTGAAATTCATTGAACGAGTCCTCACTTAGCGATTCACATATGAGGCAAGTCATTACTCATGTCTATCATTCCCTCATTTTTGAATTCATTCAACTCATCATATTATTATAGCTTTGAGCTCATACTCATGCAAAAGTGTGTTCTTAAAACATAATAAACAAAAGGATGCCTGAAAGAGAAATTTCTGATAAAAATAACAAGAGATATTATGGAAGAATGGGGACTGCCAAGTGCCAAGTGCCAAGTGAGTATAGAGGTTGGTACTGGCAGCAGCTGCTCTCATTTCTTACAGTTGTGCATAATTGCCAATCAGAATTGAGAGAATAGAGCCAGAAGTGATCTAATGTTGGTTTTAAGTAAGTTGACATGCAAAGTGTCACTATTTAGGATTGGAAGACAATACTATTAAGCTTCGTGCTATGTCATTACCATGAAACTAAATAAATGTGAAGCTAGATACATCAATTACATCTCAAGTGACTTCAGAGTTCAGAATGCATCAATATTTCGAATCTAGCTGATATATGTAATTATGAATCGCTTCTCTCCCCACACTTCATCAAGAATGTGCTAAAGTTAGTTATGCAAATCATCTGCAATTCCCAAAAAGCAACTTCCTTGTTTCATTATTGCTTTGATCTTCTTAATGTCACGTCCAAACTTAATTGCTAAACTGGATATTGAACTCGTGAAAATTGCTTGCTTCGCACTTTGAATTGAGTCGTTGAAGGAGCTTGGTTTTGGCTCATCACACATAAGGGGTTCATTAACTTTCATTTAGACTTATTTTGCATCAATTTATATATCCTTTACCCTTTCAACCTTTTCTTTACACCCGCTGTCATAGACCTTTCTCAAATTTTATTTATGCATCCTCATATTTTGTTTTGCTCTATACATCTCATTCGGATTTTTGTTGCTTATGTTTTCTATCGTCTTGCTATCCTCACTTTCTGCAGGTATTATTCTTCAGATTCTGGGGATGCCAGATCCTGGGAAATGTATTCTTCAGAGAGTTCCTGCTCTTACAGATCGTGTTTTGAAGACATTGATCGTTACCTGAGATGTGAGTGCATTGTTACTGATGTCTTTGGAAGGTCAAGTGATCCTGTATATACTGAAAGTACTCCTATATTGCCAGGTATAATCTCCTTTTGCCCCTCCTCTCCGTGGTCTTATACATTACAAATAAATTTTTAAGGAGTCCTCTCAAAACAACTAATAATACCTAAAAGGAATAATTGCTTCTAATAAGCTAACCTTTCCCTCATTTGCCAAAAATAAGTCAACCTTCTGATTATCCAGAAATAAGTTAAACTTTTAGGGGTATTGATTTTAAACAGGTTATGTAACCAATAACCTGTGTTACCCACAACCCCCTTAAATCTCTCTCTCACCTTTGAATGTTGTGACTCTCTCTAATCCCCTCTCTCTCTTATCATCTTCTCTCTCTAATCCATTGTCTGCGTCGCCGGGTTGCCGCCTACTGTCGCCGGTCGCTGCCCACCCTCTCTCTTTTTTTCTTTTCGATTCCGGGGTTTTGTTAGTGGGGGTATGGTAGTTGACGTTGGATTTATGGATTCGGGTTGTAGCTAGTTTTTTGGTGGTTTTTATGGTTTTGGGTGGGTGGTTAGGTGGCTGGTTTTGGGGTGGAGGACGGTGGGTTAACGATTTTGGGGTTTTGGCTTTTAGGGTCATGTTTTGGGTTGGGTGGGTGTTCCGGATCTGGAGTGGTGACTGTGGTGGGATTGGTCAGGTTAGGTGTGGGTGTTTTGGTGGTATGACGGTAGTGGTGGGTTGAGTTAAGTTGATTAGTGGTACTGCTGGATGGTTCGGTGGTTTGCGGCGGGTGAGGCTCGGTGGTTAGCCGGGGCTAGGTTCAGGATTTGGTTGTTGGGTTATTGCGGTGGGGGTGGGGTTGTGGTTTAATTAGATCTGGGTGGTGTTAGTGGTGGTGTGATGGTTGGTGAGGCAGTGGGTGGTGGTTGTGGCTGGTTGAGGCAGTGGGTGGTGGTTGTGGCTGGTTGAGGCAGTGGGTTGTGGCCTAGTGCATTGGGTGGTGGTCGGTGGTTCAGCAGTGGGTGGTGGTCGGTGGTTCAGCAGTGGGTGGTGGTCGGTGGTTCAGCAGTGGGTGAGAAGCAATTAATCCTAATAAAAATTACTAATAATAATGATAGTAATAAATAACAATAATTATAATTAACAATAATTGTAGTAGTGACTTGATAAGAGGTAACCAACAGGTTAAAAAATCATTCAACCTATTTTTGACTTAAATGATAGCAAAGTTGACTTATTTCTGGATAATGAAAAGGTCGATTTATTTTTGGCAGATGAGGCAAAGGTTAGCTTATTAGAAGCAATTATTCCTACCTAAAAAGAAAGGGAAAATAAATAGACACAACACGATACAGATGCAACACCCTTATTGGTGATGCTTTTGGAAGGTCAGGTTTCTTGAATCAAAGATCAGATCCTGAAAACTGCATGTTTTAATGTGAAAAATCTGAAACTTATACTCTGTTCAGAACCTTGTGTTATAAAGTTTGCATATTGAAAAAAGGACAGGTTGAGGGTTTCTGGTTAATCTCAAACAATAAGATTAAACACAAATTTTTAGAAAGTGTTTGTGTCTGTTGCAGGACAAGAGCTCCTGCTAGTCCAATATGAAAGAATATAGTCCCAAAACAGAAATAGAGATGTAGAGAGAAGAGAGAAATAAGAGATAAGAGAGATAAGAGAAATAGAGAGAAAGATAGAAGAAATGTTTAGTGAGAGATTATCATTGCTTAATTTCGTAGTGATTACAAACTACAGCTATGCTATATATAGCTTGAGCTAAACTGAATACAAAGCCAAAGAATAAACAGAATTCTGTTATAACAACTTTTCCCGCCTAAAAATAGACTTTAACTATTTCTTTCATTCTGTCCTCTAACATACTGCCCCCCTTGAAAAAGACTTGTCGCAAGTCTTTAGGATACAACAGAAGTGGGATACTTAGCTTCAAAATGACAAAATCTTCAGCATTTTCCCAGGAAGCTTCATGAGCTTCAAAACCATCCCATTGCACCAGTTGAGTAACAACATGATTTTTCTGTTTAACAAAACTCATAGTCAAGGTGGGCTTCGGAGTGAGAATTATAGAATCAGGTTGACCTTGGAACTATGGGGGTATGTGAGCAGCAGCAGGGAAAGTACCATAAAATTTCTTCAACTGGGAAACATGAAAACTATCATGAATTTGAGCATCTTCAGGTAAAGACAACTTATAAGCTACTTTTCCAATCTTAGCCATGACTTGTAAAGGACCAAAGTGTTTAGGAGCCAACTGCCCAACTTTTGGTTGGATCTGTGCTGAAGAGTCTGCTGCCTATAAGCCTGTAGTTTAAGCCATACCCAATCACCAACTTGAAATTCTCTATCAGACTTGTGCTTGTCAGCTTGTGTTTTCATCCTAGCTTGAGCCCCTGTCAAGTGGTATTTAAGAGTTTGGATCATTAACTCTCTTTTCAATAAACTTCTATCAACTGCTACAATCTTGGATTCTGCAGCCAAGTAGGTTAAGTGAAGAGCTGGAGGCTCGTTATAAAATATAAACGACCTCAAATGGAGTTAACTGAATAGCTGAATGGAAATGGGTGTTGTACGACCATTCTGCTAAGGATAACCATAGGCTCAAGACTTTGGGAGAGTCACCAGACATACATTTTAAGTATGTTTCAAGACACCTATTCACTACTTCATTATGTCCATCTGTCTACCCTTTCCCAAATTTACTTAGAGAAATAGGGTCTCACTGACGATACTTCTTGGCCAACCATGAAGTTTGAACACATTGTCAAGATAAGCTTGAGCTACTTCTAATGCAGTAAAAGGAGGAGATGGTGCTATTAAATATCATAATTACTCAGCCTATCTATAACTACGAATATCACAGTTTTTACCATGTGAGTTAGGCAATAATGTGATAAAATCAATGCTCACATCAATCGAAACTTCTTGAGGAATAGGCAAATGTTGTAATAGTCCAGGTTTTCAGCATTGTCATATTTTGAAGATTGACAAATTTCGCAAGTTCTAATTAAAGCTTTTGACTGCCAAATGTATTCCTTTCTAGTAAAAGATAGTTTTAAGTCTTTTGAAAGTCACATCTCTACCTGAATGGCCTCCTTTTGGTGTAGAATGTTGCCAAGTTGCCATGTTATCAGTTTGAGTCTCGAATCTTCATCAGGGCCTAACACTATTCTTCCTTTCTTCATGAGCAAAAGTGACTTCAAAGTAAAGCCAACAAAACTAGGCATATCTTAAAGCTCTTCAATGATATGGACTAAATTATAATCCAAATGATAGCTCACTTTAATAAGAGCATCCAATATGATGAAATGACTGAAATAGCCATTAATAGCAACTGTGAACTAGGGACCCTAGATAAACCAAACCCTAGAAATAAAACTATTCTATCATGAAATAAATAATGAAATCTAAAACTATAAAAGAAAACATAATTGAAGAAATCAACAAAAGAAACTAATAAAATTCATGAATATATGAAGAAGAATAAAAAAACTAGGGTTTTCAACTAGAAAAAAGAGGAGAAGAAAACTAAAACTAAAACCTAAAAAATATCAAAATGACGTGAGATAGGGAGAGAGAGAGAGAAAAAGAATGAAAACCTAACCTCAATAATATTCAATAACCTAATATGACTAGGAAAGTCATTTACAAGATAAGGAAAGTCTTAATTAAATCATTAATGGGCGGATTAGTTATCATCATTATAACTCTCATTTATTATCCACCCCTCATTATCATCATAAATAAATGAATTGGGGCTAGAATTCTGAGCAGATTGACATTCAAATTGGGAAGAGGGGTCAAAACCATCTATTAATGTCACATAGCACGAAGAAAAATCATGAAAAGTAGAGTGACAATTAGACAAATAAGGGGGTAGTGTCATGTAACTTTGGGATGAAAGAGCAGATGAAGGCATCTCCCACTCATAAGTATCCCTACCTAACCACACAATTAAATCCCAACAATAATAAGGTAATTGGAAAAGAAATCCTCCATTACACATAGATTCTACCACCATCCCTGTTTCTTCATTTAACCCATCATAAATCACTAGGCACATATCCCACAGTTCAATTCCATGATTAGGACCAATAAAATGACCAAGATTATGATAATACTTCCAAAACACTTCATTCTCATACTGAGTAAAAGAAAAAATTGCATGATGGGGATGTGTTTACTAAACTGGACCTTAGAGCCGGTTATCATCAGCTTAGAATGCATGACGGAGATGTGTTTAAAACAACACAGGTCACTATGAATTCTTAGTCATGGCATTTGGCTTGACAAATGCACCAACTTTTTTTCACGAGTGGATGAACCAGATTTTGAAACCTTTACTAAAGAAAAGTGTCCTTGAATTTTTTGATGATATTTTAGTGTATAGCGGTACGTTGGAAGATCATTGGACACATTCAGAAGAGGTCTTTGCTCTCATGGAAAAAAATTAGATGTAGATCAAGGTTAGCAAATGTACATTTGCTACCGACAGAGTTGACTACCTAGGCCATTTTATTTCCAGCAAAGGTGTAGAAACAGATCCTCACAATGTTGCAGCAATAGCTAGTTGGCCTACACCTACTACTGTGAAGGATATGCGTAGCTTCCTCGGTTTGGCAGGGTACTATAGGAAATTTGTATAAGGTTTTGCATTCATTAGCAAGCCTTTAACAAATTTACTCAAGAAAGGAGCTTTTCACAGAGATGCTCAACAAGCATTAGAAGCTTTAAAATTAGCTTTGACTACAGCACTAGTATTAGCTGTTCCTAATTTTAACAAAGTGTTTGTTGTTGAAACAGATGCATCCAAATATGGAATTGGGTCCTAGATGGCGGTCTGTATCTGTGTATGAAAAAGAGCTCTTGGCCATAGTTTTTTGAGTGCAAAAGTGGGGGCAGTATTTGATGAGTAATCAATTTGTGATTAAAAGTGCTCAAAAGAGCTTAAAGTGGCTACTACAACAAAAAATATCAACACCTTTCGAAACTTATGGGTTTCAATTATGAAACTCAATACAAGTGTTGGAAGGAATATTGAGCAGCTGATGCATTGTCAAGAGTTACTGAAATTTTGTGTATGGCAATTTCTCTCATTTCATCTAATTTGAGTTCACTCATCCAAGCTAGTTATCATCAAGATCAATTCTTGAGTGTCATTATTGATCGGTTACAACAAGAGGTCAAGTTTTTGGGTATACATTGGTGGATGGCTTGCTTAGAAAAGATGCCAAGATTGTGGTAGGTCTAGATCCTACACTCAAGGCTAAGATACTTTTATGGCAACATTCTCATCCTGAAAGTGGCCATGCTGACAGAGAGTGTTGGCCATGCTGACAGAGAGTGTTGGCCATGCTGGCAGAGAAATATGAAGGAACTTTCTATTGGAAATGTATGACAAAGAGTGTGAAGCGGTTTGTCAAGGATTGTACAATTTCTCAAGCATCTAAATATGAAAATTGAAAATGCAGCTAAACCAAGCCTTCTACAACCTTTACCTATAGAAGTGTGGGTAGACATTTCAATGGACTTCATTTTTGTGGTGGTAGGTAGATTTAGTAAGGCTGCCCAGTTCATGGCATTGAGCCATCCATTTACAGTACAGGTGGCTCGGTCTTACTTAGATAATGTGTTCAAGCTACATGGTTGGCCCAAGTCTTTTGTTAGTGACAATGATTCCGTTTTCCTCTTAGTAATTTCTCGAAAGGCTTATTCCCTCTTCATGGTACTAAATTCCTTATGTCTTCTACTTATCAACGTGAGACAGATGGACAAATTAAAGTGGTGAATAGGTGTTTAGAAACCTATTTGAGATGTATGTGTGGGGATTCACCAAACGATTGGTGTATGTGGTTACCAGATGGTGGTACAGTATCCACTTTCGTACTCCTATCCAACTTACACCCTATGAAGTTGTTTATAACCAAGCTCCTCCTGTGCATCTACCTTAGTTGGCTAGAGATTCATCAAATGATGAAGTAGATAGAAGCTTGGTGAGAAGAGAAGCCATGATTGCCTTGGTTAAATTTCATTTAGCTCGAGCTAGAATGAAAAAACTAGGTGACATTTAGTCAGAGAGAAGTTTTGAGGTTGGTGATTGGGTTTGGCTGAAATTGCAACCCTAAATGCAAGTGACTCTTAAGCATAGGAGTAATCAGAAGCTCAATCCTAAGTACTATGGGCCTTTTCAAATCTTAGACACTAGGAAGGTTGCCTACAGATTGAAGTTACGAAGTTACCTACTGAAGCCAAAATACATAAAGTATTCCATGTTTCTCAATTGAAAAGCTTCCAGGTCCTCTTCCGGTAACAAAACATATTCCTTCATGGTTCCAAGGCCAAGCTCCTACGTGTTGTTGTTTTAGCTTAAAGAATAGTCAAAGTCCAGGTCCAAGATTAGCTGCAATATTTAGGGTGCGGTCTCTTCACCCTGAACTTTCCTGAACTGAACTTATTGGACCTAAAATAAACTTATTAGACCTGATTGGACCTGATTCAACTTATTGGAACTTATTGAACCTGATTAACTTATTGACTTGATTGGAACTTATTAGATCTTATTGGACTTGATTGAAACTTATTAGACATTATTGGACCTGATTGAAACTTATTAGACCTTATTGCACCTAATTGGAACTTATTTGACCTTATTAGACAAAAAAATTTGATGAGTTATAATATAAATATTACCCCTAACGTAAATATTATCTCTCAAAATTTATTATGAAATAATAATTATTAAAATTTGCCTTTTAAAAAAATTATTATTATTAATTATCTCTTATGATAGACAAATTTTTTTTAAAAATATATTATTTATATACCTGCCTATACACAACTTTCACCACTATTATATCTAATAGTCTTCTTAATAGTAATATGAATAATAAAACAATAGACAATAATACAAGTATAATATTATACATTGTGGTTCTTCAATTAAAAAAAATTAATAATAGCATATTAGCTAATAGTAATATGAATAATAAAATAATAGACAATAATACAAACATTTAATAAAATAATAGACAATTATACAAGTATAATATGATATAATCACTGTGGTACTTCATTTAAAATTCTAATAATAACATCATCAGCTAATAGTGATATGAGTAATAAAATAATGGACAATAATACAAATGCTTATTGATCATCGACAATTTGGACCTTATTGGAACTTATTGGACCTGATTAGACCTAATTGGAACTTATTGCACCTCATTGAAACTTATTGGAGCTTATTAGACCTGATTGGAACTTATTGCACCTGATTGGAACTTATTGGACCTTATTAGACCTGATTGGAACTTATTGCCCTAATTGAACCTGATTGGAACTTATCTGAACTGAACTGAACTTATCTGAATTAAACTTAACTTATTTGACCTGAAACTTAATTTATAAAGGTGAAGAAAACGCACCCTTAGTGCATTGGAAAGATTTTCCGTCATATGAAGCTACCTAGGAAATTGCTTCTGAGTTCATTTCACAGTTTCCTACATTTGTTGCATAATTTTTCTTGTAGTGCTAGACTTGAGGTCTAGTCTTTTTCATGGGGGAACGGGGATAATGCGGTTGTTGTACCGCCAGATATCGGCTTAAACCATGAGATATCCCTAGAACCTGCCTCAAATGCAGTTTTTTTTACACCATTACGATGTGGGTAATATCGGTTCGGTTGATTTGAAAACCTTTACGACACTGGCGGTATGATACTATGCGGCCTTGTTTTGACACGATAAGTATGATATGGGTCAAACTACTATTTATAAACTAACTTGTTGAAAGTTAGTTAAGTTTGGCACCAATTTCTGTTAGTTGCTTCTAACTAACTTGCTGAAAATATGGGTGTTTCAGTTACATGTAAAGGATACCTATATATACTAGCTGAGTTTGTAATCGACGGTTTAGTCAAACACTTGTTCCCTCCTATTCCTCTCTATCTCTCTCTCTTTCTCTCTTCTGTCTGAACTCTTATCTTTCTCTTCTATCTCTTTTGAGTAGCTTATTCTGTCTGAAATACTCTTAGAATATAGTAATCAGTAGCAGGAAGCTAAGCTCCTGCTAGTCTAATATGAAAGAATTTAGTCTAGAAACAGAAATAGAGATGTGGAGCGAAGAGAGAAATAAGAGATAAGAGCGATAAGAGAAAGATAGAAGAAATGTTTAGAGAGAGAGATTATCATTGCTTAATTTCGTAGTGATTACAAACTATAGCTATGCTATGTATAGCTGAGTTAAACTGAATACAAAGAAAGTATAAGAACTTTTCCTGCCTAAAAATAGACTATAACTATTTCTTTTATTCTGTTATCTAACAGCGACTTTAGAAAATCTGTAAAAAAAAACCAACAGCTTGTCAATATTCAATACTCCCTAACAAAGTGATGTGGGTATTATACTGAGATTATATTGCCTTAGTAAGTGTGAAGGAGTTATTGGTGAGCAAACTTATAGACGGCCTTCCTTGATCCCCTAATGCACTTGCTTGCCTCCCAACTCAACTAACAAATAGGTGAATTAGCAGTCAAGCAAAGCAATTAACTATTTGAACCCGACTCCTTAATAACAAAACAAAGCCCAAAGTTTAACTAAACAAGTTATACGCTTAAAATTACCCCTTATAGTAACTAAAATAAACTGACATGTAGAATCCTCACTTTATGATGAAGCTAAAACCATGTAAGTTCCTAAATTCAGCAAGGGTTCACGTCACAAGATCTATACTTTGGCTGTTATAGTTTAATATTCATAAGAAGCTCGTGTAGTTTTTTGCATGGATATGTAATGTACAGACAGAAAGTAAAGTTTCCTTTTGTCTACAGAGAAGCCGAAATAATGAAGTTGTCTATAAGATTAGTATGACACTGCTTCCAAAATCCTGATGTTACGCATAGTTTTCTGTTTCTATTTATTGATTGTGATTTTAGCATTTACATAAAGCATGCCATTTTTTCCCATATGTTTCTGCTTTTTAATCTTTGTGTGCATAGTAAAGACAGTTGCTCTTCGGTCTCATAACAGTAATCTGCTTTATTCATTGTTCTTTTATTATTTTGCTTGAAATAACCAATATCTGTAGTTTTTTTTCTTGTCACTTTTTCTTTGTGAGCTACTCAAATGTATGATAAGCGATATGAAGGCACTCTTTCTCTGCAAGCTTTATTTATTGCAGTACATGTCCAAATTTCTTGCGATTATTTTTCCTTAGTTGATGAGTACAATTCAGATTCTATTTATCTTTACTTGCTTGAAGTGGCTGCTATTCATTGATGCATTGAATCTTTAGCTGAGTCATAATATTTTACAAATTGTATGTTTAAGTCAGTTCTATCCAAATTAATTCTGCATATTTTCAGGAATCGCTAGAATAGATAAACTGGAGATTGAGGGAAGAGGATTTCACACTAATTTGTATGCTATCCGAGGAGCTTATAGTGGAGGCAAAGAAGGCAAAAGTAGAATACAATGGCTTAGATCCATGGTTGGCAGTCCTGATCTCATCTCTATACCTGGTATAATCTTCAGAGCTCCTCTATGTGTCTCTATGAGCTCTGTTATCTATCATAATACTTTACTCATTGTATTCTGCCATTTGTTTTGCCTGTATGCATACATCTAATGCATACATCTAACTCATCTAGCTAACACTGTATAGCTCATTGTAGTCACATGACATTGGTTTTGGCAATACAGCATTTTAAACATAAATAGCGATAGTGCTGAATATGCTGATAGTTTTCGTTTATTCAGAACTGGATTTTAGGTGTTTATTCAACACTTCAGATATTGTATGGGATTAATTTGACAGTTAAGGCACTGGTAAAGGTTTCAAAATATTATGGTAAATATTGGCGACAAACTTACTAGGAGCAGCGGGATAAAGTTGTCGGCAATGTTGCACTTGAGTGCCCTAACTTAAACTTTAGCAAGATATGTTATTGTTGAGATATAATCATATATCCATGCTGAAAACCGTACAGTTTGGTTGGGGGGCTATTATGCTATCTAGAAAATCAGTGGAAAGTTGACTGCAAAATACTATACAGAGCTGAACTGTGATAAATTTCGTATCATGATCATCGAAAGATTTAGAGAGGCTTTTTCAAATCTGCGACAATTGTTTGCATTGTTGCTGCTCTATGGATACTATAGTTCATAATACTGGGAATGCATCATATGCATTTTTCTGATCTGTGTATGCAGTGTTCATCAATTTTTTGTCTATGATTCTTGTCAAATATAAATATATGATTATTAGAACCTTATGATGTTTGATATTGTAGGAGAAATGGGAAGGATGTATGAAGCTAGTGTTGATGATGTGGGATACCGCCTAGTAGCAGTATACACTCCAGTAAGAGAAGATGGAGTTGAGGGAAAGCCTGTCTCAGCTTCAACAGAGCCAATAGCAGTTGGTAAAACTTCTGCACAACGATATTCAGAATATATTTCTGAAATAGTCTGCTCTTGTTTGGTTTTCAGCATCTTTTTCCTAGTATGTGACTCATACAGAACAGCATTGATGTATAATTACGTCACAACTCACGACTCTTTTAGTTTTTGTGTTTAGTGGACATTAATTAAAGAAAACAATAAAGGATAGGCTCCCCAATCTTGGTTTGGAGAGGTTCTTGAAATCGCGGTTCAAGATTCACACAAGATTGCAGTCTAGTGCACTTTAGAGTTAACAATTCTATACCAAGCTCAAAGCTCGCTATTTCATTCAACAACAGCATACACCTTACAACCTAACAGCTCTTGGCTATATATAGTACAAAGTTCAGCACCTCAAGTAATAAACTAAGCAAAGAAATACAAGAGAAAATTGGTTTTTTTCAAGTTGCTGATCAGCACACCTTTACCATTTCGGCTATATCTCTTGATTGCATAATTGTTTGGCTACGAAACCAATTGGAAGTTTTTGTAGACTTTCAGAGCTTTCCAACAAGTAGTCACATGTGAAATCTTTCTTCTACTTGAACTAACTATTACAAAAGGACCCCAAATAGCTTAAAACATGTGAAACCCATCCTAAGTAGAATAGCATAACCATGTAAGCCAAATCTTAATTCTTAAGTCTTTTTTACACCAAGCATTCATCATGTTTTTATGCCATGTTGCCTCCTTTCTCAGTTAGTTTTGTTACATTTCATATGGCTATCATGAGATTATGATGTCTCCCTTTGCTGGCATTCTGATTTGTGATCACATCAGTTCCAAATTGGACTCCAACCATTCTCTTTTCCCCCTCTCCAGATGTTAATAGTTTCCCTCACTAGATGTTCAGTGTCAATACTATTTACTTGTATAATAAAGATCAATGTGGCCATGTGTAACACCTATGATCTGACTTGATGCTTTTCTGTTGGCTACTTGTAGAACCTGATGTTCTTGAAGAAGTGAAGAAAAAGCTTGACCTTGGTTCTGTGAAGTTTGAGGTATATATGGTGATCATTTATTATGAATCTTGTTCTGATAATAATTCAGAAGACAACTAATGATCTCTAGGCTTCTATTAATGTTTCTTTCTGATCACACTTGTCTTCTGTAGATAAGATCATGCATGACTTATCAGCCCATGATTCTTTTTACTGGTTTTGGTCATTTTTTACGTGGGTGATCAGAATCATCTTTTCTCACCGTTTTCCTTGCTTCAACTTTGAGCATATGCATATTATTGATTTTGGCTCCTGTAAACAAATGAAGTGTTGAGAAGTCCCAAAAATAGAATATGCACCTTGCTGGTCTACGAAGCGACTTTACTTGTGTCTGGAACAATTCTATTTAATCGCTCTTTCATTTGCAAATTTCTGAGCCTTCTAAAAGTGCTTATTGTGTACTGGAAGAAATGAACAATATAATCGTAGTAAGGTAGCCTTTGTATTTTAAGTCTGTATCATGATTTATATCATCTTAGGTATTCGGAGTTGCGTCCATGAGCTCTTAGATAGCCTAGAGACTTGCAAAAAACCCTAATCCCTTGTAGATATTCTACTTCAGAAAGGTCAGAGTGAGCTATTCTTACTTCATACTGCTGCCTACATCAATTTTTGCAGTTAACTATTCTTTATATATATTTCTCCTAATTAATCTAAAATCCTAATTAATTTTATGTAATTAACTACTACCTTGTATTCGTATGTTCTTCCCATTTTCTTTTGGGAAGAAACCAATGAGTAAGGGTTAGTTGCAGAGAGAGGAAAAATATAAGTCGGAAGAAGAAAAAAATTACACGCTGAAGATGTGGAAAGAACAAAAAGTACAGAGGCAGTAGCGTAATTTTAAATTTGGTTCCGATCAGGTACAACCAAAGCAACTAAATATAACAAGTGTAGTAATAATTGAATTATGTTTATGCTTCCGTAATCTCTTCAAAAGTATTTTAAATTTCTTTTTAGCTAATTATTCTTCCAAATTTTCTACTTTGTTTTACTACCTCCGTTTCATAAAGATCTTCCTTGTTACTATTACTACAAATACCAATGAGAATTAATTTGTGTGGGGTGGGTAAAGTAGGAGAGAGAAAGGGGTTAAGGTAAATAAATAAATAAAAAGAGGTTAAAGTAGGAGAGTAAAAGGGAGTAAAATTGAATTAATAATGTAATGGTGGACCATATGATAGGGACATGAGAGGGTAAAAAGGAGAATTTTTTTCCAAATAAGGAATAAAGTAAAAGAGGGAAGATCTTTTGGAAATGCACTTAAACGGAAAGAGGGAAGATTTTTAGGAAACGGAGGGAGTACATCTCTAAGAGTTTTTGACATTTTAAAAGTGTGTGTTCCTTCGAACCTTTTAGGTTGTTGATGCATATGACAGTAGCACAGCATGTTCCCTTATATGTAGGTATAATATGTGCAAAAGTATCTAGAACGAAGAGATTGTAGGACACCACTCTATGCCCTTAGCCTTGTGTGACTTGCCTGTTTCCTGTACCATAGTACAGAGCCTGTTTCCAGTTGACCCAGTTCAATACACAATGATGAGCTGCTAAGCCACAATGAATACGAAGTGTAGGCACATTACTGAGCCATGTAATTAAGTCCATTACTATCCAAATGTCTATGAAGTATGAACAGTAAATCTTTCACTTTCATTGGAAATGGACATGATACTTTGCTTCAATGACGATGCCAATGTGATTATATGATTAATATTGGCATGCAAACCTTTTAGAGTATTTTCAAGTTCAGCTTAATGACTTTTGCCGCTTACCACAGGTAATATGCAACAAGGCTCCATCATCCAAAAAGGTCGCCTACTTTTTGCCACTCGAGTTTTTTTGTGTTTCTAAATTACGATGAAAAATTGCCTTACATCTCTTACTTCTCAGATTCTGGATACTGGGGGTCTTGAGAGGAGAATTTTGGAAATTAACAGAAAGAGAGTCAAAGTTGTGAAGCCTGGTTCCAAAACTTCTTTTCCGACTACTGAAATGCGTGGCACTTATGCCCCCCCATTCCATGTAAGCAATACTCTGCTAGACTATATATCAAATTTAATCAATTATAGTATTATTGCCTTCTGCTTGTTCTCTCACTTGATAATACATGAGTATTGAACTGTTGTCCTTTTTTGTTCCCATGTTTCCACTCCAAATTTTGAGAACGGAGGATTTCCAGTGCAACTGTTGCACCATGTGGCAATACAATCCTCTCATGATGGACAATTATTCTTGAAAATACTAATTTATTAACTATATCTTAAAGACTGAGACAGACAGCAACGTGCTGGCAGATATGTCTGTATTTCTCTAGTTTAAGCGACTTACTCGATAACATCCTTGCTAGCAGGTGAAGTGCAATTGCTTATGCATGATTAAAGCTGATTCACCAGAGTTAAAATAGTCACTAATCTGTGGAAATTTGATTATGAAGATATTCTTGTTAAGTAATGGTGGTGTGCTGATGCTACATAGTCAGTAACTCTATGGCGTTAGTTAATTGATAATTTCCTACATGATGGCAATGACCGTAGTAGGTCGTATTATTAGATCTGAGAAAATTATTTGAGGTGACCTCACTGTATTATATGAACCCCAAGAGAGGTATATTTGCCATAATGGCACTCAAAAGTTAAAAGAAATGCAGATTGAGATTAATATTTGCAGCCATTTGTTTCCAGAAATGGGTCATCTATGTGATAAATCTAATTTCGGACGTAGGTCATGCTGATATAAGGATAATTTACTATCTTTAGGATATTATCTCTTAATTTGTATAGCATATTCTCTAGAATATTATTAGCATAATATCTTTATTTCCTCTATTCATTGTCATAGTTGTTCTATAAATAGGTTGTAAACTCTTTCAATCATTTAAGCTTTCTCACAAAACTCTATCATGGTATCAAGAGCTTTGATCCGTAACTACGCTTCCCTTCCCTAATCTCCCTCCCTCAATGGCGGCAGTGATAATATCACTCCCAAACCAACCATCATCCTCCTTCATCATGGCTACACCATCAAAACCTTTTGCCGACGCCGACAAATGATGGTGACCATATCAAACTTATTCTCAGAAAGCTTCAAACCAAAATCACACTTCCACTCAACTCTTTTGGCACACCGTATTTCATATACCAAGATATGCCAATTATCATCTTTTTTTCTCCAAACCCTTTACGGAGAAACAACCCCTTTTTTGACACCCCGTAGTTTGTCTACCAAGTGTTCCCAAACACAAATTTCCTTCTCCAAAACCATGATGGAGAACCATAAAATTCTCTTTTAAATAACCGTCACCATCATTATATTTTTCTATCTCTCCTTTAATGGTGGTGAAGGAACCCATATATTTTTTTTCTCCCATACGATAATTCCTCATTTTAATTTTGCAATAAATGGTTCACGTGTCAACAATTGTGAAGAACACCCATTAAGCAACTCAACTCTCTCCAAACCCTCTTGTAGAATTACAATGCAATGCGCCCTTTCTCTCTGTCTTTCCTTTTCTACAAAATTTGTCTCCTTTATTCCTTCATATCAATCCCCACTTTCACAAACTACTCGTTGCACTCTGCAACACAATTTTTTCCCATCTAATCTCTTTTTAATATGTGCAAGCAAAACACAATACAATGTCAAACTCATTTTCTCTCTTCTCCTCCTCTATGTTAATGTGGTCATGGAACTTAATATCCCTTCTGTTGTCCACATTCTGCTGCAACTAAATAGTGCTATCATCTTCTTCTCATTTGTCCACCTTCCCACAAATCCAATCACCGTCATCTTTTTGCCCATCAAAGACACCCACACCAACGTCCTATAATTATTTCTTATTTCAATTAGTGGACAGTCATCACCTTTATCTTTGCTCTACTCATCGTCTCTGTCGTCGCTCAAACCCGTGGCAGCGCTCCGACAACTTCTTCTACTGCATCTATTATCACGTGTTTATCTTCCAAGATTGGTCTTTCCCTCCGGTCGTCCATCTTGTGGGGGCGTATAGAAGATATACTATAAGATATACATATAGTACATATCTTAGTCAAATATTTCAGTTATTGTAATCTAGTATATTTACGATATCATGTGTATCTTTAGGATATTATCTCTTAATTTGTATAGCATATTCTCTAGAATATTATTAGCATAATATCTTTATTTCCTCTATTCATTGTCATAGTTGTTCTATAAATAGGTTGTAAACTCTTTCAATACATTTAAGCTTTCTCACAAACTCTATCATACTATGATAAATCAAGGACCGAGAACTTTATACTGCATTGTTCCATCCCCAAACTCAATTTTTCATTAGTTTTCTTTGGTCAGAAACTTGTTGATATTAACAGTTGTACTTATTAATCAGGTGGAGGTTTTCCGCAATGACCAACACCGATTGAGGGTTGTCGTCGACAGTGAAAATGAAGTAGACATTATGGTGCATACACGCCACTTGAGGGATGTCATTGTGCTTGTTCTCCGAGGATTAGCTCAAAAGTTCAACAGCACCTCTCTAAATTCTTTGCTGAAAATAGAAACATAGGAATTCATTCACCTTTTGAATGTCTTTAAAATGTCATTTTATCAATGTTAGTGAGGTTTCCCTTTCGTTTCCTTGTTTGTATGGAAATCATTGCTATACTTCGTCATAGTTAACGGAAGTCGTGTACAACTTTGCTTGTGGCTTGTCAAATTCTTTTTTTGGGTTTATACAAGAGAATGTAATTAAATACATTCTTCAATTACTTTTGATTAGGGAGTTGGGTGTAAGTTCAGTCTCTATTCATTCCGTTTCCTTGTTTGTATGGAAATCATCGTTATACTTTGTCATAGTCAACGGAAGTCATGTACAAGTTTGCTTATTGCTTGTCAAATTCTTTTTTTGGGTTCATACAGGAGGATGTAATTAAATACATTCTTCAATTACTTTCGTTAGGGAGTTGGGTGTAAGTTAAGTTTCTCTTCGATTTTGGATTGAAAATGCACCTATTTTCAAATTGAGAGAACTCTCACGTTTTTCATTAATCAAGCTTGAAAATTTTACAAGCTACTAGAAAAATATTTATAATACAATATATCCAAAAATCACAGAAAAAAAAGAAGTACAAATATATTTAAAATATCCTAAATGATGACTAAACTGTTAGAATCTTGAATAAAAAGACCTTTCTCCATTCCTTTGGCTATAACTTTTGACTGAATGCGAATTTTACCATGAAATCTATTGGAGGGCATCTTACACTTGAAGATCTTTTCAACCATATGTAGCAGCAATTCCATCATCTAAAATGATGTGAAACAAAACACTCCATTAAGGAGCTTTCCTTCCTTGCTAGGAAATGGTGTAATTGGGCCCTTGGCTGCATACACCTATTTAAGCATGTATAACCTCCTTGCTTCACCTTCTTGCTTCATTACATCATGAAAAGCATCACAAAGATTGCTAGTGAATATCGTAGCTTGATATTTGTCAAAATTATGCAATTTTTTGTTTTGGTGCTAACTCTTTGTTTTAATGTAAGTAACACTACTTAATATCAAGCACTTCAAGCAAGCACCTCTACATCCTTGATGGGTAGCTGCTAGCTTAGCGCCATTACACGTTTAAACATATAACTAAACTAATTAACTAATTCAAAACAATTTTAGTATTAATGAGCTACTTAAAGATAATTAAACAATTCTTAAACAAGATTAGTGCTAATTAATTCCTATTAACTCTCTGAATCTTGTTTAGCCAAAAAAGAACTTCATCTCCAGATACATATGCCCTTGTTCCTAAGCTTATGTCGTGCTTATTTTTGCTCATTATCACCTGGATTAGGGCAAATTAAGCCCTTGAAAACCTTTTTTATTCTCAAAACCATAATTAATAATTAAATAAATTTATTAAAAACTTTGGATTAGTTGGCTTAGAGCAGCTAGATGCGTATGCATCACTTAGCTTTTTCATGAGTACAATAACCGCTAGCTTGTTCATTTTTGCCTAGGATTTGATTTTGGCGATTTGTGTTTTTCTTTAATATATTTAGTGCAATTTCATTCTTGTTTGTTAGATCTGTTTTTTTTTTTAGGTTCAGTTTTTAAATTTCGTTTTTTGTTGTATGTTAGATATGAATATTTAATTTTGATATATGTTCATATTTTTTCATTTCTTAATTTAATTTGCGTTGATTTTACATTTTTTCGGACATACCCCATTTTTTCGTTTCATTAGTCACTTGTCTCTTTTTTAATTCCTTTTTAGATCATTTCGAATGTCATATGTTGCTTTCTCAGCAAATTATGTTTGGCGTAAACTATTGATGCAGGAGCATCTAGCTCCATTATTCCTATTACTAATCTTCTTGTAAATAATGATAATAATGCTTTAGAAATTCAGCTTTTGAGTTTAATTAGCTCTAAGTGTCCTAGAGTGTTAGTTAAACATTGTTAGATGTTTAGTCGACTTTTGAGTTTAATTAGCTCTAAGTGTCCTAGAGTGTTAGTTAAACATTGTTAGATGTTTAGTCGACTTTTAGAACAACTTTTGTAACGTTTTTGTTAATATTTTCTTCTGAATTTTTGTAAGGTGCTTAGTCACCTATGTGCTTAAGCTAATTTCTTATCATAGCATGATGCAGCTGCTTGCCTTAACCTGAAGAAAAGTCCACAAAGGGTGCTGGGGAGCGTGTAGAAAGAAGAGAAAAAGCCTGGAGGAAAAATCAATGTATAGCATTCATTTCTCCACATTTTGGGACGTGTGACCTATGGATGGAAATATCTTCAAGTGTAGGAAACCATCCAACTGGTTTCCTGGCCATTGGATAAGCTAATCATGAGATATAGGCAGAAACATGGAGAAAGGTCCTAAAACCGGGTTCAGCAGCTCTTCCAACTTTTAGCTTATTTAATTAGTATTTGTAGATCTTTCTTGGCTACGAAATTTTGACATGTTGTACTATAAATAGTCAGCAGATTGCTTGTAAAATTTAAGCTTTGATTAATGAAAATCCAGCGAGTTCTCTCTAATTGAAAACAAGTGTGTTTTCTGTCCAAAATCGGGTTGGTTTTGTTTATCTAAAATCTTTGCTGTTTGCTTGTCATTCATTGAGGTGAGAGCTAAGCACGTAAAGTAGGTTGTAGGACAAGTTGTTCCACCTTGTCTTAGCCTTGTTTGGTGGTTGTTGGGTTGTGAAAGTGGTGGTTGTTTGTCTTAGAACAAACCGGGTCAGTTTCTTTTAGCTCTTTTAAAACCGAATCTTAACTTCTTTCAACTAATGCTCTCATGTGCTTTATCAATATGTATCATTTGGTATCAGAGTTGTAGGTTGGTTGAGAGCATCTTAAACACCTCTTAAACTAATTCCCTAAGCCTAAACACAAAGCCTAAACAGCTAACTACAAAAAACGCCTAAACCGAAAACTGTTAAACCTCTAAATATCCAACCTTTTGGTGGGTTTGTGCTATTTCTTTTAGATAGAGGAAGGACATGGCACAAACTTTAGGAGAAATATGACTTTAGAAGAAGCTAGATTGGTTGGAGTGGAGAACAAAATAGAACAACTCGCGGATCATATTAGAGATGTTCTAAACCATTTAAGAGACCTTCAAGTAAGGGGAAGGCGTGGAACTCCAAGGAGGGAGGATGAAGAAGATGTAGTAGGCTATGATACTAGTGGGGAGGAGTTTGAACGTACCTTTGAGAGGAGAAGAACACCTAGGCCTAGAGATGAATTTAAAGATCTCAAGCGAGATGTTCCGGAATTTGATGGAAACCTTAATCCAGATTCATTTTTGGAATGGGTTACTAGGTGTAATAGGATTTTTGAGTTGAAAGGCTATGATGATGAGAAGTCTTTCAAGGTGGCAAGTACTAAAACTTAAGGGGATGCATCTCTATGGTGGGAGAATGTAGTGCTCCTTAGAAACCAAAAAGAAAGAGTAAGGTGTGTAGTTGGGAGAAGCTTAGAAAGCTTATGATGGAGAGATTCTTGTCATCTACCTATACCCTTAAGTTTCATCTTTAGAACAAGGTTCTAAGAATGTTGAAACATACATTCATGAGTTCGAAAAGCTCATGATGAAACTGGATGTGCAAGAACGTGAAGAGCAAACTATGGCTCGTTTTATTGGTGGTCTTGATAAGAGCATTTCAAGGAAGTTGGAGCTGCAACCATACACTACTTTGGATGAGCTCTTCAAATTAGCTCTTAAAGTGGAGAAACACCAAGCTGAAAAGAAGAAGAAGGGCGTGCAAAAGAGAGGACTTCTTACACTACTAAAGGAGGTCCTAGCTACTTCAAGACCAATTCTCCTTACACTCCAAAGGGGGATACAAGCAAAGTGGTCGAGAAGGGGAAGAAGGTGGCTGATTCACGTGACAAATCCAACGTGAAGTGTTTCAAGTGCCATGGCTATGGTCACTACCAAGCTGAATGTCCTAATAAGAGGGTAATGACTCTTATTGACATTGAAACCATTGAAGCATCCATTCAAAACCAAGAAAATGCAGAGGTGTCGATGCTAAGCAAGAAGGAAGTGACGAGGAAGAGGAGGAGATCATTGGACCAGTTGAAGGAGAGCATCTTTCTCTTGTTATAAGAAGAGTTCTTCACACAAAAGAGGCATTGGAGGAGGTTCCTAATCAAAGGGACCAGATTTTTCAAACAAAGTGCCTTGTTAAGGGGCGCCTTTTCTATGATCATTGATGGAGGTAGCTGCACCAACGTGGCATCTACAACCATGGTGGAGAAGCTTAACCATCCAACTTTCAATCATCCAAAACCATATAAGCTTCATTGGCTTAATGATGGCAGCAATGTTGAGGTAACTAAACAAGCTTTAATTAGCTTTTCCTTCGGTGATTCTTACAAAGATGAAGTGTTGTGTGATGTATTACCTATGCATGCATGTCATTTGTTATTAGGAAGGCCTTGGCAATCCGATAAAGAAACAATTCATAATGGAAAAACTAACACTTATTCTTTTATGCATAGTTCTAAAAAGATTGTTCTTCAACCCTCTAAACCAAACACATACACCAACACCACAAAAAAAGTCGAACCTACCTCTAAACAGCAAACCAGCACCAAAAAGACCTTAATCCTTTCTAAACCACAAATTAAAAAAGCCATTGAAAAAGGGAAGACTATGTATTTGTTGTTATTTTTGGATGAAAATGAATTAGTTGTAACTGAAATTCATGAAAGAGTGAAACCATTAGTAAATGAATTTAGGGACGTTTTCCCTAATGATTTACCGAAAGGTTTACCACCTCTTAGGGGAATTGAACACCAAATTGACCTTATTCCTGTTGCCCCATTACCAAACAAACCAGCTTATAGATGTAATCCTCAAGAAGCTAAAGTGTTACGAAAAGCAAGTGAGTGAACTTTTAGCTAAAAGATTCGTGAAAGAGAGTTTAAGTTCACGTGATGTACCGGTTCTTTTAGTGCCAAAGAAAGATGGAACTATGAGAATGTGTGTTGATTGTAGAGCCATTAACAATATCACAGTTAAGTATAGGTATCCTATTCCTAGACTTGACGATTTGTTAGATGAGCTACATGGTTCCAAAATCTTTTCTAAAATTAATTTAAGAAGCGGTTATCACCAAATCAGAATTAAAGAAGGTGATGAATGGAAGACAGCGTTTAAAACAAAGGGAGGCTTATTTGAATGGCGTGTGATGCTCTTTGGTTTAACTAATGCTCCTAGCACATTCATGAGGCTTATGCACGAGGTATTGAGGCCCTTCGTTGGACTATTGTTGTGTCTATTTGTGATATTCTTGTGTATAGTAAAGATGAACAGGAACATTTGCAACATTTGAGGAAGGTTTTCTCAAATTAAGGAAAAAGAAGCTATATGCCAAAATGGAGAAGTGCGGGTTTTTCACTCTGAGTTTCGTTTTTGGGATTCATTATCTCCAAAAATGGAAGCTATGGATGAAGCCAAGGTGGAGGCAATCAAATCATGCTACGCCTAAGAATCACGGAGGTAGAAGTTTTCATGGTTTAGCTTCATTTTACAAAAGGTTCGTCAAAGATTTTAGCACTTTGTTAGCTCCATTAACCGAGTGCATCAAGAAAGGGTCCTTCACTTGGACGCCAGCATCCCAAGAAGCTTTTGAGGCTCTTAAAAACAAGCTAAGTGAAACACCTATCCTAGCCATTCCAGATTTCAATCAAGTGTTCAAGGTTGAATGCGATGCAAGTGGAGTTGGAATTGGAGCTGTTCTTACTCAAGGTGGGCGTCCCATTGCCTACTTTAGTGAGAAGCTTAGTAATTCAAGACTCAACTACAACACTTATGACAAGGAGTTCTATGCCATGGTTCAATCTTTGGAGCATTGGACTCATTATTTGAGAACAAGACAATTCGTGTTGCATTCGGATCACCAAGCTCTAAAATACATCAATGGCCAACATAAGCTCAATCCAAGACATGCCAAATGGGTGGAATTTCTCCAATATTTTAATTTTGTTTCAAAATATAAAACTTGAGTTTCTAACATTGTTGCAGATGCATTGTCCAGGAGGCATTCTATTTATTCTCTTATGGAGGCACGAGTTCTTGGATTTGAAAGATCCAGATTTTTCACCAATCATCAAAGAAGGTGCATTTGGCGCCTATTCATTGCAAGATGGCTTTTTTTTCAAGAAAAACAAGCTATGCATTCCAAAGTGTTCCCTAAGGGAGCTATTGATACGTAAGTGCATGGAGGAGGCCTAGCTGGTCATTTTGGCATCAACAAAACAGTAGACGTGCTCCAAGAGCACTTTTATTGGCCAAAACTAGCTGGTGATGTTCATGGAGTTCTTGCTCGTTGTTCTACATGCCAAAAGGCTAAGAGTACCTTTCATCAAGGTCTCTGTACTCCCCTACCAGTCCCAAATCAACCATGGGAAGATGTTAGCATGGATTTCATTGTAGCTTTGCCTAGAACTCAAAGAAGCAAGGATGCAATCATGATGGTCTTGGATAGATTCTCTAAAATGGCTCATTTTATTCCTTGTAATAAAACTGATGATGCTATTCATGTTGCTGATTTGTTCTTTAAAGATGTTATACGTCTTCATGGTGTTCCTAACTCCATTGTTTCAGAAAAGGACGTAAAGTTCTTAAGCTATTTTTGGAAGACCTTATGGAAGATGCTAGGTACTAAGCTCCTTTTTAGTACTACGACTCACCCACAAACTAATGGCCAAACAGAGGTAACAAATAGGACGTTAGTGAACAAGTCTCAAAGAGATTGGGATCTAAAGCTAGCTCATGCTGAGTTTGCTTACAATAGATCTTCAACGTATGCTACAAAACACTCACCATTCGAGGTAAACTATGGGATTAATCCTTTAAGTCCTATTGATTTACTTCCATTTCCTATTGACGTGCATAGTAGCAAAGAAGCTGAAGTGAAGGCCAAAGAAATGAAGAAGCTACATGAACAAATCAAAACCAGAATTAAGAAGGTGAATGAAGCCTATAAGATTAGAGCAAACAAGAACCGAAAGGAAGTGCTCTACAAACCAGGAGATCTAGTGTGGTTACACCTAAGGAAGGAACGATTTTCATCAAGAAGGAAGAACAAGCTCATGCCTAGGAGTGATGTCCTTTCAAGGTGTTGGAGAAGATCAACAACAACGCTTACAAAATCGAGTTACCAAGTGAAATGGGCAACATTTCAGCAACCTTCAACGTTGGTGATCTAGCTCCATTTGTAGATGAAGATTTTGATTTACAAGAAGATTCTTCCCAAGAGGGAGAAAATGATGCAGGAGCATCTAGCTCCATTATTCCTATTCCTAATCTTCTTGTAAATAATGATAATAATGCTTTAGAAATTCAGTTTTTGAGTTTAATTAGCTTTAAGTGTCCTAGAGTGTTAGTTAAACATTGTTAGATGTTTAGTCGACTTTTAGAACAACTTTTGTAACGTTTTTGTTAATCTTTTCTTCTGAACTTTTGTGAGGTGCTTAGTCACCTATGTGCTTAAGCTAGTTTCTTATCATAGCATGATGCAGTTGCTTGCCTTAACCTGAAGAAAAGTCCACAAAGGCTGCTGGGCAGCGTGTAGAAAGAAGAGAAAAAGCCTGGAGAAGAAATCAATGTACAATAGTCATTTCTCCACATTTTGGGACTTGTGACCTATGGATGGAAATCTCTTCAACTGCAGGAAACCCTCCAACTGGTTTCCTGGCCATTGGATAAGCTAATCATGAGATATGGGCAGAATCATGGAGAAAGGTCCTAAAACCGGGTTCGGCAGCTCTTCCAACTTTTAGCTTATTTTAATAGTATTTGTAGATCTTTGTTGTAATACCCCAAATTTCAAAGATTATTTTATTATTATTTATTAAGATTTAACATTATTTTCACTTAAAATTTATTTTGTGATAATGAGATTTCATTTGTCAACTACGTTTATTAAAATAATAATTTCATCTAGTTTGATTTATTTTAGCAAGTTTCAACTAAATAATTTACTTACTACTCATTTCATTATTAAACTCTTTATCATGGATACTCTTATACAAGTTGTCATCCAGGTTGTCCATCCACTTTAGTAATCCAAAGCTCAATGGTCCATAGTCCATAATCCATGTGTCATTTAGCCAAAAAGAAAAAGGTAAATTAAAAACAAAAAAGAAAGAAAGTGAAAATCAGTTTTTCACCACCTTCGTCCCTCCTTCCTCTCCTTCCAATTCAACAGTAAAAGAGTTAATAAGTTCTGCAATTTTCAACCATTGTCAGTAAACTTCAACCTTCCCAACCACATTTCAGATTCCTAGGGGTAGGCATTGAAGAAGCTCACCATAGCTTCACCTCCGATTCCTAGGGGTAGGCATTGAAGAAGCTACACCATAGCTTCACCTCCCTCCATTAATGGAGTCTGACCAAGCTTCCAAAAACCAGAAAATTTCCCCTATAAATAGCATCCCAAACTCATTCCATTGCTCAAACAAACAAATTTAACTTCAAAGGTTTGCTTCATTTCTCTCTCTCCCTCTTTAATTTCTGAAATTCTGATTTTTAAAGGTTAAAATAAAAAATAAAAAAAATCAAAACCCACCATTATCACCACCTTCGAACCACCACAAAAAGAAAATTCGACCACCTGGAACGCGGCCAACCACCGCGACCAACCAGCCACCCGCATCACCTAAGTCGCGCCTCCCATCGCGCGCAACTCGTCGCGACCCCCTTCTGTCGCGACCCAACTCTGTCGCCCAACACCCTCGACCCAGCCGCAAAACCCGCCTGTTCCCCCCCCTCGCCTGAGAACGGCCGTGCGCCGGCCAAACTCGACCCAAAAAAAAAAATCCCCTGCTTCGAGCCTCTGTCGTGCTCCCCTGCTTTCCCCTCTCCTTCGTTCCTTCTTTTTTTTTTTTTTTTTTTTCTTTTGGTTTTAGAAACTGATTCAAAGAATCAGTAAAAGAGGAACCCCCTTCCCTTTTAAATGATTTTCATTATTTTACCCTTATTTTAAAAACTAAAACCTATAAACTTCCTAAACTAGCTACATTAATTAATTAGTGTAGTTTATTAATCTTTTACAAACTTGTTAATGTTTCTAATTTTCTACATTAAAACAAGGAGTAACATAAAGTTAGTTTTCTACGTTTAAAATAGTTGTGTAAGTTAATAAAATTAAGTAGAAGTAATTTTATGAATATTTAAAATGATTTCATATATAGTATGAAAACTATAAACTTTAATTTATAAACTCTCTTAAGTTCATTAAGAATTTCTCTAAAGTTAATTGAATTATTTAAATTGTGTATTTTATGAAAAGGGGTTATTTAGAAACTAACTTAAATCTCGTTAATATTGTAGACTCCGATTTCGTAGACAAGGACTACCAAGAGTGCTAACACGTTCGTGAACTTAACTTTGGGCACGCGTCACGAGGTAATCTCCGATGTCCATCTAAACATAGATCCCGCTAGTGTAAAATGAATTGATTACGTCATTATTATATGCTTATAAAGTTTATAACTATGAACTATAATTATGAGTCATCGAATTAACATGGACTACGAATACGAATGACAAAATGAACAACGATTATGGATTTCGATTATGAATAATGGCGATGGACGATGTACGATATGACAACGATATTTATTATAACGTTATCAAAATCAGTTAATGTTATGATTATATTATTATTATTATTGTTATTATTATTATTATTATTATTATTATTATTATTATTATTATTATTATGATTATTATTGTTATTATTATTACTTTACTCATGAATAGTATTATCGTTATTAATATTGAAACTTTATGGAAGTTGGAATTAGTAAGGACTTGTGTGTTAATGAAATGATTATGAATCTGAAACGATAAATGAACTCAAGTGATTGTTAATATGAAATGAATTACTAAAATCTCTATGAATGAACTGAGATTATGATGGATTGAATATGTTCACATTGGTTTGAACAAGATGACGTAATTGAATAAGATGACGTAAATTGAATAAAATGACGTAAATATGTGAATTATGTGATGACGTGAATTAAAAGATGTTAATCACGTAAAGTGAAATATCGGAGGGAAATGATGAACAGGTTGCCCTGTATGAGTGGTTCAGCGGCTCCTTACAGGTTCTCTGGTTACTATGCTGATTATTCTGTTAAAGTCTTCCTTCTATCTTGTTGTGATCCAAGTAGAAGGGGTGTGCACACTAGGGACTCTGTTATGGCCATTATGATTTTGTAGGTGGTTACAGGGGGTTTCCCTGGCCTACAAGTAGGTGGTTACAGGGGGTTTTCCCCGGCCTACTATGTTGAAGTAAGTGGTTACAGGGGGTTTCCCGGCTTACTGGCGTTCTCTTTCCTCTCCTTGAATAACTGGGTTTATTGAATTAATGATATGATTATTCAGTGTATATATATATGTGTATATGTGTTATGACTTCCAAAACTATTAATATACTATTTTACAAAGTATTATCAACTTAAGTATTTTACGGGATGGAGTTGGAATTACTCAGTTTATTTGATTTTTGGGAACTTGTCTCTCTTGTCTCTTTTCAATGTATTTGTGCAGGTGGGTGATCGATCGGGGGAACAAAAGGGAGATCATTTAGAGTTGTCATCCACTTAGCATATGATTAGCTTCCGCTGGAACTCTGAAACATTTAGTTAATTAGTATTGTTTAATGAATAATTTACTTAGTAGTTTTATTAATGAATTTGAGTTGGTGTGTTGTAACTTAGCCTTGCATTTATTTCCAAGGAGATAATTGCGGCGGTAACACCACCCCGTCGGATCGAACCCTCGTGGATCCGTTTTCCCCCGACAACCCGAGTTTTATCGAAATGGAAAAGGGTTCGGGTCGGCGGGGGTGTTACATTTGTTGGCTACGAAATTTTGACATGTTGTACTATAAATAGTCAGCAGCTTGCTTGTAAAATATAAGCTTTGATTAATAAAAATACAGAGAGTTCTCTCTAATTGAAAACAAGTGTGTTTTCTGTCCAAAACCGGGTTGGTTTTGTTTATCTAAAATCTTTGTTGTTTGCTTGTCATTCATTGAGGTGAGAGCTTAGCACGTAAAGTAGGTTGTAGGACAAGTTGTTTCACCTTGTCTTAGCCTTGTTTGGTGGTTGTTGGGTTGTGAAAGTGGTGGTTGTTTGTCTTAGAACAAACCGGGTCAGTTTCTTTTAGCTCTTTTAAACCGAATCTTAACTTCTTTCAACTAATGCTCTCATGTGCTTTATCAATATGTATCAATTATTGGCAGATTTTTTCCTCGAATGCAGTACTAAAGCATTCATGCTTTGGTACTCTGTTTTTGTTATTTTTCACATATCATCATTTGCGTTGCATGCTGGCAACGTGCGACGCAAATGACTCTAATATGCGTCGTGTCCATGTCCGACGCAGATCATGACTCTCTCATCTACGACGAGACCTGTGCCGTCGGACCCATGTCCAACGCAAATGGGCACCTTGCATCCGACTTAAATCGTCCCTTATGTACTAGTGAAAAGAGGCTAGCTGGAAAGAAGTTGAAATCCACTTCAGCAGGGTCTACTCAGGCGACAGAAAAGAGTGATACATCTGGTTCCACTAGTTACAACAAAGGTAGAGGAGATTTAAGTAATCGAAACTTTGGGACCCATGATCCTAATGTTAACTATAGCAAGGGAGGTTCCAGTCAACAATATTCTAAGGACAATCAGAACTCCACTCCTTCCCGTAGCCAGTCCCATGGTCAAATTCAGAGGACTGATCGGATTTTCTATTGCAAAAGTTGTAGTGAGAACCACCCTGGCAAGGATTGTAATGGTAATTTGGTAGAGTGTAATCATTGTGGGAGGAAGGGGCATCGTGCTTACGAATGTTTTACTAACCCTAGATCGAGGAAGTTCAGGTCTGAGATGAGTTCGAGGAATGGGGAACAAGCAGATAAGAGACCCCAAAATGGAAACAACAGTCGTCCTGCTCTTTCGACTCAAGGGAACGTTGCACCTAATCGCAATGGAGGGACTGCAAATGCTACTCATGCACATAGAGGTGATGTGAGGAGGAACACTGGACAGGTTCATGTGATGAACCAGACTGAGGCAAACACCAAGGCAACGTGGTCATTGGTACTTTTTCTATTAATTCGATGTTTATTTATGCGCTATTTGATTTTGGTGCTTCTCATTCTTTTGTGTCTACTGCTTATAGAGAGCACGTGATTAGACTTCACGGTGTTCCAAGTGATATTGTTTCGGATAGGGATCGCAGATTCTTGTCTAACTTTTGGCAGAAGCTTAAGGAAGCTTTCGGGACTAAGTTGAAGCTGAGCACAACTTTGCATCCTGCTACAGATGGTCAGACAGAGTGCACTATTCAAACATTGGAAGATATGTTGACGGCTTGTGCCTTAGAGTTCCAGGGTTCTTGGGAGGACAAGCTTGATTTGATAGAGTTCTCATATAATAACAGCTATCATTCTACCATTCAGATGGCACCATTTGAAGCTTTGTATGGTAGGCGTTGTCGTACTCCTTTGTGTTAGAGTGATATTGGTGAGTCAGTTGTGATTGGTCCAGAGATGATTCAGGAGACTATTGAGTAGGTAAAGCTCATGTAGCAGAAAATGAAGGCGGCGCAAGATAGACAAAAGAGCTATGGTGGTAAGCATCGTCGCCATGAGGAGTTTCAGGTGGGAGAGAAGGTGTTGCTTAGAGTTTCTCCTATGAAAGGAGTGATGATATTCGAGAAGAAGGGCAAGTTGAGCCCTAAGTTCATTAGCCTGTACGAGATTCTGGCGAGGATAGGAGAGGTTGCTTATAGATTGGCATAGCCACCAGGTGTTGATCGTGTGCATAATGTATTCCATGTTTCTCAATTAAGACGATATATTAGTGACCCGTCTCATGTGCTAGATCCCGAGTCTCTAAGGCTAGATGATAACATGACATATGAAAAGTTTCCAGTTAAGATTCTACATCATAAAGTTCGAAAGACTCGTAGAGGTGAGACAAAGATTTTGAAGGTGCTATGGTGAAACCACAACTCGGAGGAGTCTACTTGGGAAGCTGAGGATGCGATGCGTCTTAAGTACCCCCATCTCTTCACTCAGGTAAATTTTTTAGTTACGAGGTCGTAACTCTATTTTAGGGGGGGGGGGGAAGAATTCATAGTAATTACGTGATTTAGTGTTGAAAGTTGTTATGGTAACATGTGATTGAAAGTTTCCTAATAAAGCTTCGATGTATTTCACGCCATACTTGTTACAATATGAATATTCCTACATCATTACGATAGTATAGAGTTTGTGATTTTTGTTTCATTAAATTTATCTATGAGTCTAATTTCCTTAAATAATTTGAGTCTTGGTAGTTGTCTTGGTTTACTTAGAAATCTTCAATTTCTATATTAGCTTGTCGTGTGATATAGTTATCTCAAAGGTTGATTTGTTAAGTTGTTAGGATTCCTAGATTAGATAAGACTATTCATGTTTATCTTTGTTTAGGCGTGGCTTTGCTTGTTTAGCATAGCTAGGAGTCTTTGTTATTTATCTACTTAGTAGTTGTGTAATATATATATGCACGTTCTGTAAGTAATTAAATCCGGTGTGTGTGTTTTAATTTATCAATTCGAGTGCATTGCATTGATTTATTGGTTGTCTTCCAAAGAACATACAAATTGAGGTTTGTGTGCATCACCTAATCGAGGTTAATGAGAGATCCTCTAGTTCTCGAGGGAACAACAAAGCCTATCCAATATAAAGATCCAATCTTTATGCCCTATTTCATATAAAGTTTGAATCTTTCAACAATTACAAGTAAGATTCTGGTGTTTTGAGACTTGTTATTGATTTTACTATCCGCAAACACATCATTTGCTTTATAACTCTTTTTTTTAGTTGTTGTATGATATAGGGGTCCTATTATGTTTAGGAGTCTAATTCCCTTAAATCATTTGAGTCTTGCTAGTTGTTTTGGTTTACATAGGAGTCTAGAGTTTCCATCTTAGGTTGTCGTGTGTATAGTTATCTCAAATGCTCATTTGTTAAGCTGTTAGGAGTCCTAGCTTAGATAAGACTATTCATGCTTATCTTAGTTTAGGCGTGGCTTTGCTTTTTTAGCATAGTCTTTGTTATTTATCTTCTTAGTAGTTGTGTAATATATATATGCACGTTGTATAAGTAATAAAATCCGGTGTGTGTTTTAATTTAACAATTCTAGTGCATTGCGCTAATTTATTGTTTGTCTTCCAAAGAACATACAAATTGAAGTTTGTGTGCATGTCCTAATCGAGGTTAATAAGAGATCATGTAGTTCTCGAGGGAACAACAAAGTCTGTCCAATATAAATATTCAATCTTTATGCCCTATTTCATATAAAGTTCGAATCTTTCAACAATTACATGTAAGATTCTGGTGTTTTGAGACTTGTTATTGATTTTACTATCCGCAAACACATCATTTACTTTATAACTCTTTTTTAAGCTGTTGTATGATATAGTGGTCCTGTTATGTTTAGGAGTCTAATTCCCTTAAATCATTTGAGTCTTGCTAGTTGTTTTGGTTTACATAGGAGTCTAGAGTTTCCATCTTAGGTTCTCGTGTGTACAGTTATCTCAAAGGCTCATTTGTTAAGTTGTTAGGAGTCCTAGCTTAGATAAGACTATTCATGCTTATCTTTGTTTCGGCGTGGCTTTGCTTGTTTAGCATAGCTACGAGTCTTTGTTATTTATCTTCTTATTAGTTGTGTAATGTATATATGCACGTTCTATAAGTAATAAAATCCGATGTGTGTGTTTTAATTTAACAATTCGAGTGCATTGCATTAAATTATCGGTTGTCTTCCAAAGAACATACAAATTGAGGTTTGTGTGTCTCTCCTAATCGAGGTTAATGAGAAATCTTGTAGTTCTCGAGGGAAAACAAAGCCTATCCAATATAAAGATTTAATATTTATGCCCTATTTCATATAAAGTTCGAATCTTTCAACAATTACATGTGAGATTCATGTGGTTTTGAGATTTGTTATGTATTCTACTATCCACAAACATATCATTTGCTTTATAACTCTTTCTTTTATTTTTTGAATGATATAGTGTCCTATTATGTTTAGGAGTTTAATTCCCTTAAATAATTTGAGTCTTGCTAGTTGTTTTGATTTACTTAGGAGTCTTGAATTTCTATATGAGGTTGTCGTGTGTATAGTTATCTCAAAGGCTCATTTGTTAAGTTGTTAGGAGTGCTAGCTGAGATAAGACTATTCATGTTTATCGTTGTTTCGGCGTGGCTTTGCTTGTTTAGCATAGCTACGAGTCTTTGTTATTTATCTACTTAGTAGTTGTGTAATATATATATGCACGTTCTGTAATTAATAAAATCTGGTGTGTGTGTTTTAATTTAACGATCCGTGTGCATTGCATTGACTTATTGGTTGTCTTCCAAAGAGCATACAAATTGAGGTTTGTGTGCATCTCCTAATCGAGGTTAATGAGAGATCTTCTAGTTCTCGAGGGAACAACAAAGCCTATCCAATATAAAGATCCAATCTTTATGCCTTATTTTATATAAAGTTCGAATCTTTTAACAATTACATGTGAGATTAAGGTGTTGAGAGACTTATTATTGATTTTACTATCCGCAAACACATCATTTGCTTTATAACTCTTTTTTTTAGTTGTTGAATGATATAGGGATCCTATTATGTTTAGGAATCTAATTCCCTTAAATAATTTGATTCTTGCTTGTTGTTTTGGTTTACTTAGGAGTCTTGAAGTTTTATCTTAGGTTGTCGTGTGATATAATTATCTCAAAGGCTCATTTGTTAAGTTGTTAGGAGTCCTAGCTTAGATAAGACTATTCATGCTTATCTTTGTTTCGGCGTGGCTTTGCTTGTTTAGCATAGCTACGAGTCTTTGTCATTATGAGCTATTTTCATGAACAATAGTATGAGTTTGGTCATTTGAGTAATACTTTAAATTTCGGGACGAAACTTATTTTAAGGGGGATTGATTGTAACAACCCGTATTTTTATACATGTTAAGTAATGAGTTATATTATTTGAGTTTATAATAAAAATATTTTAAAATGTTCTTTTATCAAATATATTTTATTTTCACTTATTAACCTTACCTTAGAAGGTTCAAACGCTAATCCCTAAATTTCCTAGGGTAACAACCCATTTACACATTATGTCACTATTATAAAGAAAGGAGGAAGAGAAAAAAAAAAAAAACAAAAGAAAAGAAAAAGAGGAAAAAGGGTCGGATTTCCCGTAGCCCCTCCCTTTCATTCATTCTTTCTTCCATTTTATTTCCTTCCTTCTTCTATTGTATTCTTTTTCTTCAACAGACCATTATATCTTCTTCTCTATTCACCTTTTCTTATTTTTTTGATTCAACACCCTAAATTGATAAACTTTGTTCAACTTTTATCAGACTTAAACCTTCCTTCATCTATCTTTCATGATATTTTATATTGTGGGTGTTTCAAAGGTTGAAAATTTTGGGTTTTATATTGCACGTTTTGGGGGCGGAATTCGGATAGAAAGGCGATTTTTTGGGTCTTTCTCTTGGGTAATTTCATCTCTTTATTCAAGTAAGATTCAACCTTGAATTTAATTTCAGTTTTGTTTAGTATTTTGGATTTGGGTATATTGTTATGTTAGGATTTTTGAATAAATGGATTTGGGGGAAATTGTATTTTGTAAAATTGGGGTAATTGGGTTATGTTTTATGCTTGATTTGATGTAGTTAGTACATATTCGAGTCTAATTTACCCAATTATTTAGTATAAAATTCATTCCAAATTTCGTGTATATGTGGGAATGTTTGTTAGTTGGGTAGTAGTTAAAATTAGTACTACAATAATGTGGTGGTTGATTAATAAAATTCATGAGGATTAACATGAGTTGTTTGTAGTATAGTGAGGATCAAGTATGGTGTTTTTGATGTTGTTGTAGTATTTTGTTTTAGTATTTATGTAAAGAATAATACTTCCTCCGTTCCGTTTTAAATGAAACGTTTGCTTTTTCACGCAACCCAACGCGCTTCTTTAGTCATTAATATCTTTAGTTGTGTAAACGTAAAAAATATAAAAAAGTTATAATTTTGATAGTATACATCGAGACGAATCTAACAAGATCCTACTTGACTAGTTTTTCTTTATATAATAGCGATAAATTGGAGTTAAAATTGATTAGTGAATAGTGTCATTTCATCCAATGTTTCATTTAAAACAGAACGGAGGAAGTATATGATGTTCTTGTTGTTGTTGTGATATGGTGGTGGCGGTGTGTTGTTGTAGTGGTTGTTGTGTTGTGTTGTTGTTGTGGTGTTGTTGTGGTGATGTGATTTTTGTTGGCGGTTCGAACTATTTTTGTGTTTTGATGATTTTATGGACGAACAACAATAAGAATAAAAGGGATAGACTCTTAAATCGCAGTTTAAGAGGTTCTCTTGTGAGTCTCGGCTCCAAGATCACACAAAGTCGCGGTTTGTGTATTTGAACTCTCAGTTCTATGCAAGCACAAGCTTAACACTTTAATTTCTAAAACTTCTCTACTTTATTTAAGATGGCCGAATAGCCTTTATATACTACAATACTTTCCTAAACCTACTAGGACTAGTAAAACTTAAAGATAACAACTAATAACCTTATCTATCTTTATCTTAAAGATAAAGATAAATAACAAACTAACATTATCACACGCCTAATATAGATATTTATTAAGACTCAATGATAAGGAATTAGACTCCTAAGTATAATAGGATTCCTTTATCACTTAAATACTTAAATTAAAGCAATTAAAATTAATTAAACTACATAGTCTCCTAACAGAACTAGGATACTACATAGATGTCCTAACAGAACTAGGACTCATAGAAAATGACCATATCCCATATGTATCATGTGGTGTTGTAGAAATATATAAAAAAAAAAACAAAGTTTATGGCTTGTGCAACTCACATTCTATTGAAAATCAACTTACTAAATTCAAGATAACATGATGAACCCAGTGTCATGATGTAAATCGATATAGACATGAGTTTTAGATTTATAAAAGATAAACCTTTTAGTATTAGAGTTAAACTCGTCCTTGTTATTTTACCATCCAAATTATAATAAGTTATTCAAGTTACTTCTATTGACCTTTAATCTATGCACTTTAACTTGTGACTACTTAGATTGAGACAAGTTGAGTTGCTTTCAATTTAGTGAAAGCTTGTTAACTATGTTGTGCGATCTATAGATGAGTTGTGTGAAGTGTAGTCTAGTGACTTATACTATATATTATTGTATTGTAGATTGCGGGTTCGTAGAGGAACCTTTTTGAGTTGAGATTGAGAATTGTTAACTGTGGTTATTGATAAGGTAAGATTTATTATTGTGCTTGTACAGATGAGTTCAGAAACTATTGTATATTGTTTTGAAATTTATTTTTAACAATGAGATTGTTTTATGAAGTTTATACGTTGAGATTTAACAATGAAACTGTTTTATGATATGTATATTGAAAGAGTTTATGAGATTATTTATGACATTTATATTAAAAGGAGGAAGTTCCTCAATGTACCAAGTTTAATAAAAATGTGGTGTTGCCGGTAAGCGGTATTCCTCAAGTATGGAAATATGTTGAGTTAACAGTCTCTCAACAATATATTTTAGTAGTTGGGAGTATATTGATCAATACTCTTGCCATTTGTCTTCCTTCTTGGTACGTTATCAAGTTAGGGTTATGTATACTAGGGACTTTGGTGTTTACCTTGTCTAATGAGCCTAGCTAGCTCATTGGAATTTTATTACCTCTTACTCACATATTACGAAAGGTTATATTTGAAAGTTTTACAGAATAGTTCAGAAAGAAGGAAAATTTGGATTTGAGGTCGTTAGAAAGTTAATATATTTTATATATAATCTGTACAGCTTTTAAATGAATTTATAAGATATTCCTATACATCTTACCTGCATATTAAATAGTTTTGTTTTATTACAGTATTAAATCTTGCTCAGCCTTTGGCTGATATTACAGTGTTTAATGTGCAAGGACTTGAAGATAGTAAACTCCTGTTGCGTTAATAGAGTGCGTTGGATCTCCTTCAATTTATTAGGACTTTAAAAATACTTCCGTTGTTATTTATTTGACTATAAGATTTATATTCAGGTTTGTAATAATTAATTTACATTCTATTTAGTTGGTATGTAATAATTATTTAAAACTTATTGTTCTGTTTTAACTAGAACTATTAGCCTAGCGGTTATTATTACTAATTATCGCGGCGTAGCACCTTTGAATTTTCGAGTTTATTTATGTTAAGTTATTTTTTGAAGTATTGGCAATTCAGAGTTGTTACATAGCCGCACTAACGTCACATCTACAACCACGACATAGAAGCTTAACCATCCAAAATTTAATCAATTAAAACCATATACACTTCATTTGCCTAATTAATGATGGCAGCAACGTTGAGGTAACTAAACAAGCTTTAATTAGCTTTTCTTTCGGTGATTCTTACAAATATGAAGTTTTCTGTGACGTATTATCTATGGGTGCATGTCATTTATTATTAGGAAGCCCTTGGTGTGAGGCTAAAACCGTATCACCTAATCAAAAATAAATTAAAGTCCACTAACTAGTACTCACGGAAGTCAGAATCGAATCCACATGGAGAAAGTTATACTATTGTATTTGAACTCTAATATTATACGAACTAAATCAGATGAAAATGGTTGATTTACTGAATTAAACAAATAACAAAATTAAATACGAGGGAATGAATAAATTAATAAATAAAAAACTACGATTATGGATCACTTAGCAAATAATTCGGGAAATCAGGGATGAATGACAACTACCTAATAACTCAATTTATCTAGGGCACATGTAATTGCTCTAGAACATTACCTCCCTTACAAATCACCTAGCCTCTCTCGCATGGTTAAGGATAACTCTGCCTAATGATTGAAAGCCTCTATGAAATCTCTTCTCTCGAAGCAGATTCAGTATTGCGATAGTAGAGATACAAATCAAGCCTAATTTATAAATTTAGCATGAACGATTTAACCACGGGAAACAATTGAAATAGAAAGTAATTAGACTAATCCATCAGTCCCTCATTGTATACGTAGATCCCCACAACCCTAGAAATATAACTACTTACCCAGGTTTATGAAAACAATAGCAAAATTAATATGATAATTCAAACTTGGAATAGTTGCAAACAACTAAGAGATGAATCTAATCAATCATAGAGGAAGCAATAAAGAAGACTATCAAACTGAAGAACTATATTAAACTTGCGAATAGTCCAAAGGTTTGATCTTGAATCCAAAGCAAAAAGCAATACTAAGGTTCTTGAATTACTCTCTAGAGAAGACTATGAAAAACAAGGGTAAAACAAAAGATGAATAATAGATGTCTTAGTAATGATCTAATTTTCATATTTATACTAAACCTAAAACTTAAAGAAAAATAATACAAAAACTAGCCCGTAAATCATTAAAATACGTGTGTCGAGTCAACTGCGCGATCGGGTCTCGCCCGATCCCATCGGGCGAAAAGCTCTTTAATTCGGAGATAAGATAGGCTGCCCACTCGATCAGGCAAGCTCGGCCGATCCCATCCGGTGGGAGTCTCTTCCTCTGGTTTCCAGCTATAGAAAGTAGCCAAATGAATATGTTCTCTGGTCCGATCAGGCTAAACCGTCCGATCCTATCAGGTGGGAAGACTACAATTTTGCCTTAACTTGTGAAGGTTGTATCTCTCAAACTAGAAGTCCACTTGAGGAGTGTGACCTATCAGTGGAAAGCCCTAAAAATCTAGTTTTCAACACAACTAGAATTTTTCCCGATTAACAATTTTGTATCAAAAATTATGATTAAAATAGTGAACAAGTGTCAATTTTGGCACTTCTTTCACTAACTCTTTGCTTCATTCTAACTCGAAACTGTCACAAACAGATGCATTGTGATCCTTGTTCAAGCTATCGTCATCCTCAATAATTAATTAGCTTGATCTTAGATAAGCATAATCAATTTGCATCAAAATAACCTGAATATTATCGAAACATGCAAACGGGGAGTAGTAGAGCAGAACTTGAGTAAATCATGCTATGCACTTAAATGCTCTAATATGAACTAGAAATGCAACCTAAATGCACCTAAAACTATATATAAAATCATAACATCAAACTCCCCCAACCTATACCATTACTTGTCCCCAAGCAAAGCACAACATGAATATGAATAAAATTGCATCACCCCTTAAATAAGAAGCTCAGGTTCGAACATTTTCAAACTCAAAATCCTTCAAGAAAGCAAAATTCAAGTTGAGTTCCTCAGATCACCCTGACCACCAATCACCTAAGCAAACCATCAAATACAGCTACCCTACATAAAACGCACTTCCGAGTTGTTAGCTAAACATACTTAAGATTCAGTAATCACAATCAATGCTTAATGAACCTCGAATTAAATATTTACTTGCAGCGGAACATAACCTTACAAATTGACTATGGACTTGTGGGTCAAGGCCCACAACTTAACAACTTGAAACAAAATATCAAATTACATAATACTTTACTGAATCCCAAATAATAAAATACTTAATTCTCATAGAAACACTTAAGTACTTTTAGATACAACTTCTGAATCACTAATATAATTACAATCTTCTAACTAAACTCTCACTCTGCTCCACTCTGAGCCTCCAAGAAAAACCTGCAAATACACTAACATTTGAACTCTGCCGCCACCAGGACAGGTTCCAAGAACAAGATCAGTGAAACTGAGTACACACTGTTCATCCAGAAATTCTTTTTGGTGGCTTCAATAGTTAAAACATTGTTAAGTTGTCGATTAAAATATTACAACAAGCGGTTCAAATATAAATCTAATCTATTTAAACAAATAAATTTCAAATCATAAAAATCAAAATACTCACAATGAAGAAGGTATTTCCCCCCTAGCCGTAATATCAAGAACTTGTAATGTACCTAACATTAGTATTTATATGTGGATATATGCAAAAGTTACTTAAGTAATCAATTACATTCTCGTACAATTCTCTTTAATATCCGATATATAAGTTTTCATATGCTTATGACTTAGTACCATAATCCAAAATAAAATTACAAGCACACTTTGCGAAAAGAATTCTCTCTAATTTTCACAAAAACCTTTTCTAAAAACACACACATACATAATAGGGGAAGAGAACACGAATAGAGAGGGAAATAAGCCATGTCTCTAGACATTTGAGGGACGTCTCCCCACCTTTCATATTCTGCTCGCAAGACTTTTAGGTCATGACCCTACATAAAGGAGCAATATTCACTCCATAACACATAATGAGCAACTTGCTCCACAAATATTGTTCACTTTTCCCATAAAACAAAACTAAAACATAATACTTGTTTCCTTAGTATCACAAATATATACTTTCCAAACTTATATCCTTGTTTTAAAATATCGTATTACATATTCAATTCTCGAAAGTATATAACAACTTAAAACTTCCTTTGCAATTTATAAAAGAAGTGAATTAGAAATCAAATAACACATTCAACATTCTTGAATCTCAATACTTTTATTACAATTCAGTTCAAATTTTAAAATAATCTTGCTTACCACAAATGTCTTAAAAGAGAATAATCTACATAAAACGTATTTAAATCAAATGTCTTCTGCAGTCAAAACCCATAGCATAATCCAAATGTAATATGTATTTCTTATAGATTTTATAAGTCGCCTAAATGTTTGCGACACCAAACACCAAGTGCGGATAACCTGTAATATTCTATCTTCATAACCTATAATTATAACATCTCCTAGAACATGGTTTGACAACTGCACCTCATTGTCACGATTTCAAACCTCTATTCTTGAACTTCCTTCCTTAACCTCTAGCAACTGTACTATAGACTTCAAAATTCTCATGACATAGATTCTTCAAGTTTGATGGATTTCGTATCCCCAATAGATTACCTCAATGTTGCTAGAATGTAACTCGTATTTCTATCTTTTTACTATAATACATGCGACCTCTTATGACCATATTATACTATATAAATCACCTACGATTATTGTTGTAAGTCATAAATAAATATTTTATGATGCAACTTTTCGTCTAAGGATTAGAATTCCAAATACATAAACTCAATATCCTAATCAATCTTAAATTCATACTTGATAATCATACTTCCCAAGTACTTGAACTCAATATTCATACTATTCTTAACACCATATACGTTTTATTGTGAGCGCAAGTCACCAATCCCCAAGCTCTCTATTACACTAGAGTACCTTTTCCCAACTTCCATTTATATAACCTTACTTATCAAATATAGGAACTTGTACCTCTAATCTTTTTCCTTGACCCAACTTCGAGTATCATATCTCATCACTTGAGTTTTATAATCATATCTCTCTAGTAGATACTCCTTTAAACCACAATCCATATCTTAGTCATTTATTTCACTGATACGACATTCACATTTCAAATCTTACTTCCCAATTTCAATATATTTCCTATCTGTGATACTTGTTTTGGTTATATGAACTCACGGACCTCTTGTAACAACTTTATTAACCCTTAGAACAATATTTGACCTTTGAAATTTACTTTCATGTTACTATCCCCAAATTTAAGTCCATCACATAACATTTTCATTCCTAGTTAGATCCTCTCAACAATCACTTTATCCATCAATCATGTCAAGATAGATCTTCATTCTCATATAACCAAACTCCTTAGTATTCCTGAAGATATTTCCAACGATACAATTCAATCTTTATTAATACGCCATCAAAATAACTCTTATGATAGAATCTACTTTTAATAATACCCTCAAGTGACAATTGTATTTCTTAAATAGAACTCATGTACCTAATTCATTCCACACCCGTTCTATCTTGAATTCCCAAGTCCATAGAACACATTTTATCAATTGTATTTCTTTGAAGATATAACTTGTTCCACGAGTCTCGATGCTTAAGTGTTTCCGAACTTAAGTCCATAACTCTTAAAGCTCACATGTACATTATCCAAGATCCTATATTGTAACCAGATTCTCAAACTCATATTTTACAACACTCAAATTCATATTTCTTACAGTTGGTAAACAACTTAGTTAAGAACTTATCTTTCCATAATCATATGTAAGGTTATGTACAGAACTCGAATCAGAATCGCTGGATTAACAAAATATATTCAGATTCTAAATAGCTTAACATAATCGAACTTTTTGTAAATTTTATATACTTGTAACTATATGTATACGAATTTAACTTAAATCATAATTAAGCTCCGAAAACTTATCCATTTTCCTGAGTTAATAGCTCACTAACTTAGAAAAACAAATTTTACAAATACATTGAAAAAAAATAGCAAAAACTCCTTAAACGCTTCGGTTATGAAATCGGGACCTAATCGAATAAGGAAATACTTCAGTGCTACGTCATTGATATTATCAACATAGAACAACGTGACTAACTATATAAGACTTAGTATTTCGGAATATAAAAGTAACTAATCTTGTTGTTTATTAATTTACTTTTCTTTCTTAACTCTATTGAAACTAACATCTTTTAAGAACCAATAACAACGTGCAAAGCTGATTTTAGTTAGCTTAATAATATATTACCTTTACAAACTCCAAGTACTACTAAAAATCATATTTGAATAACATATTATAACTATAATTAATAATTTGATTTCTTTTACTAACTGTATACCTTACTTATACTTACAAAACTTAATCAGATTTACAACTTAAATCAACTTACAAACTTAGCCAATTTACACTTACTCTAATTACAACTTAATTAAATTACAAATTAATATAATAAAAATCAGATTATACAATATTAAGTACTTAAAAAGAAAATGATATTATACACATATTATTTTTTTATGCCGATAGACTCACCAGCGATAATCACCGGTGACGGAAATTCCAGCAACGTCACGCTACACACCCACAACCGGTCGCCTCTCTTCGCACGAATTTCGACAGTGCGAACCACCACCAAGCCTAACGCTGGTCAACACCACCACGCACCAACGATGCTCGATCTCTGTGCAGCAGGATCATGAATCGTATGCTCAAACAACCAGGCGCTCGAACACACGGACGCCCGCAACTGTAGCCTTGCGTACGCGACCTACGGCGACGTTAGCAACCACCGGCGAGAAGTTCACCGGTACAAAGGAAAAGGAAACGGAAAGTAGAGGAGAGGGAAATAAAAGAAAGCAGCGCACATGAAGAAAGAGGGCAAGGAAGAAGGAAGAAGGAAGAAGAAAGGAGAAGAAGAAGACCGACGTCGTACTCTGGCCAAGTTGTCGGAGTCGCGGTGTCGGGATTTTTAAAGTATTTTTTTTTGGTTGAATCCTTCGAAACATAACAATGGTGGATTTTAGATCTGGAATTTGGAACTTACCAAAAAGATGAAGAAAGTGTATTACGTGAGGATTTTTGGATGTTTGGGGTATACATATATATATATATATATATATATATATATATATAGGGTTTTCACTAAAAGATAATTATTCAAGAATCTAATCCTTTTCCAAAACCAACTCAACTTATAATTTCAGAATTTCTTTTCTCTCTATCTTTCTTTTTGAACAAAAAAAAATGATAAAATAAAATCTGATTTTCTTCTAACAATTTTCGAGATTTTTATATTTTATTTATTTATTTTTAAATGATGAAAATTTGGTATTATAAAAAACGAATTTCTAGAAAAATCTAATTTATTAAAATTATAATTTATTTTTCAAAATTTTATATTTATACAATCTTATTATAACAAAATAAATTTCATAAAATAGTTATAGAAAATTTGGGATATTACATCTACTCTCCCTTAAAAGAAAGTTCGTCCTCGAACTTTAACGTTAGCTCTTGAAACAAAAGTTAGTATCACATTCTACCCCCCTTAAAGAGTTTCGTCCCCGAAACTCAAGTGTACCTGCTGAAAAAGTTCGGGATATCGGTTTTTCATATCACCTTCGGCTTCCCATGTAGCCTCTTCAGAAGTTTGACTTGACCATAACACCTTGACTAATTTTATCGCCTTGTTCCGGGTACTTCTCGTTTTGCTATCAAGGATTCTAACTGGGCATTGCTCAAAGGATAAGGTCTCATCTAGTTTAATGGTTTCAGGTTGGATGATATGGGTAGGATCAAGGACATATTTTCGAAGTTGAGACACATGAAAGACGTTATGGACATAGGCTAACTCCATTGGTAAGGCTAATCTATAGGCTACTTTCACAATTCGCTCCAAGATTTCATATGGTCCAATGTAATGTGGACTCAACTTTCCTTTCCTACCAAATCTCATGACCTCCTTTGTTGGTGACACTTTCATCAAAGCCTTCTCCCCAACCTCAAATTCCATCTCCCTTCTATTCTGATCTGCATAAGCTTTTGTCTATCTTGAGTTGTCCTCATGTGCTCCTGAATAAGCCTAACTTGTTTCGTTGTTTCTTCAATCATTCAGGCCTAAAGTCATCGTCTCACTTATGTCACTCCAACACAAAAACTCCTACATTTTCACCCATACAGTGCTTCATATGGTGCCATCTTTATGCTTGAGTGATAACTGTTGTTATACGAAAATTCTATAGTTGGCAAATAATCATCCCAAGATCCTCCAAAGTTTATTACGCATGCTCTCAACATATCCTCCAAATTTTGAATTATTCTCTCTGTCTGTCCATCTGTTGCAGGATGGAAAGTTGTACTAAAATTGAGCAATGTCCCAAATGCTTGTTGTAACCTCTCCCAAAACTTGGACAAAAATCTCGAGTCTTTATCTGAAACAATATCCTTTGGTACTTCATGTAGTCTCACAACCTCTTGCACATACTATATGCACTAGCCAATTGTTGCATACTCCAAGTATCCTTCATTACTATAAACCTGGCCGACTTTGTCAAACGATCCACTATAACCCATATGACATTCTTAGCTGACTTGGTAAGTGGTAATTCCATCATAAAATCCATTGAAATAGACTCCCATTTCAAACTCGGCACTTCTAGAGGTTGCATCATTCCACCAGGTCTCATATGCTGAATCTTCACTTTATGACACGTCAAAGACTCTGCCACTTCACGTTTCATGTTTTTCCACCAAAAAATGCTGCTTCAAATACTTATAGAGCTTATCTCCTCCAGGATGCCCAGAGTATGGTGTATTATGAGCTTCTTCCAAAATCTTTCTTTTTAACTCCTCATCCTTAGGCACACACCATCTTCCCTTGTACTTCACAACACCATTCTCATCGATGTCAAACTCGATGGAAACTCCATCTTCTTTCATTTTCTTAATCTTCACCATCCACTCATCGCTACTTTGCTTCACTCGATTAAAATAATTTCCTTTGACTTTTAAACACTAGTGGAAAAAAACGAAAAGGCTGCGTTTTTGGCCATCAACCCTTTCCGTAGCAGCCCTTCACAACAAAGGGCTGCGTTTTAGGCCCAAAACCGCAGTCCTTCCATATTGGAAGGGCTGCGATTTTGGGCCTAAAACGCAGCCCTTCTTTTTACAAAAGGTTGCGGTTTTGACCATAACCACAACCCTTTTGACCCAAAAAAAAAATTGGCAATTTTTTACTCCTAATTATATCAAGAAATTTACAACAGGAAAAATCAAAAAATGAATCAACAAACAAACAAAACAAAATTATTTATTAACAATCAACAAGAACATGAAATTACAATTTACTGTAAAAAAAAAACAACAACGAATGAAATTATATATCAACAAGAACGAACAAAAATAAAAAAAACGAAATTACATATCAAGAACAGTCGAAATTTACAATAAGAAAAATGAAAGAAAATGAAAAGCAGTACGTAGCATCCAAGCAATAGCGATAAAGTTGTTGTTGGTGTTGTTAGTGGTGCTCCTCCATCACCAGACAACATCTTCTAATCTTCTCACCACTATCACCAGACAACGTCCAAGTAGTAGCGATAAACTTTCATCGTTTAGTGGTGCTTTGTCGCCACTATCACTCGTCGTCACTCGTCTCGCTCTCAACCTGTCTCGAGCTCCTCCCTCCTTCCTATTCCAATAACGAACCCAGTCACCCACAACAATGAACAACCTTCATCTTCAACAGCAACACACACAACAATGAACCACCACCATCATCGATAACAACACCCACAACAACGAGCCACCATCATCTCCTACCTATTCGCTTCACAACAACGAACCACCATCATTTCCACAAGGACCACAATGAGTCTACGACAACCACTATAAAAAAGAACCACAATTCGCCAACCAACGACGGTAACGAGAACAAGACGAACACACCCACAATTCGCCACCGTCAACCGCGCGATAAATTTTCTGCGTCTGTTGATGTTGTCGTTGCTGTTATTGTTGTGAGATGATAACCGGCGTGGTGATGCAGCAATGGACAAGGGAGGGTGAGAGAGAAGGGAGAAGGGTGAGAGAGGCGTGCGTGAGCGTCATTTTAACAAACCCTAAAGCCAGATTTTAAAAAAGAAAGCCCATAAAGGGGTGCGTTTTTAAAAAACCGCAACCCTTTAATACTTAAAGGGTTGCGTTATTAAAAAATCGCAGCCCTTTATTACTTAAAGGACCACGTTTTTAAAAAACCACAGCCCTTTAGTACTTATAGGGCTGCGGTTTTCGGCTAACCGCAGCCCTTCGTTTACGAAGGGCTGCAGAGTTTGGGCTAACTACAGCCCTTCCTTTTTTTTCCCGTAGTGAAAATAGTTAACCTTTTAAAATAGTCAAATCATTTTAAAAACTCGATTATGTTTAAATATAAATATATATATACCACAATATATTTATAAAATCCTTTAAAATCATGGGGGATTACACATGGAGGCTAACGTGTAAAAGTTAGTGTGAGGCCGACAACTAAACGTAGCATAAGTTTTTGCTCTGACTAAATATGATCAACCTTGGCAAGTTGATCAGAAAGCTTATTTGATTGTTGAAAGTAGGGAGGGATGTCAATAAAATCCAAAGAATAAATTGATGTTCAAGATAAACACCATGAGTGTTTATGTTCTTGAAAAACAACCCAAAGTCAGTCTAACGTTTGTTAAGCAATTGCACCTCGATAAAGTATTGTTTCTAAGAGGTAAGAGGAGATGTTGCATATATCCACTCTTTAACAATAGAGTCAAGTCAAAGCCAAATAATCTTAGAGATGTCCTTGGGGCGGGATCTGGTGGGATCAACATGGTCCAATCCATTACACATGACAATGGATCTCGAAAAGTTCAACCCAATTAGTGCACCTTTTCACGATCAAGTATCAAAGGAACGATGTTCTTGATATTGTTGACTAATAAAGCGGGGTGATATTAGATTTTGCGTGGGGTAGGTAGGTTTGGTGTTGAGGTGTTCGGATCCTCAGTCATGCTGGCGCAAGAAAGATGCGGTGTTGGAAAAATTAATTTGGTGGAGTTTGGGAGTGGGAGGCACAGTTCTCTATAGTGGCGTAAAGTGAAGACTCACTGATCACAAAGGAGATTTGAACAAAAATAAGATTAAGCTACCATGTTAGATTTAGGTAAACTACCTGATTGGAGTATTTTTCACTGATCAATATTTATAGGTTACAAAATCAGGCTAGTTCTCATTGTGTTAGGAAACCTATTAAAATAAAATCTATTTACAAAATATATCCACAAAATATTCTATTCTATCAAACCACTGAACATATTCTCGAGAACATTTATAGTATACGTGGGTGTACTGTACTTAGTAGACCCAAGACTATATTTTGATCACTATTCATTTGGAATTGCCCAAATGAGGAAAATTGTACTCATCTCTATTCACTTCTACTCATTCTCCAAAACTTTTTCAAGTGAGCAGACACTTCTTGCAAACACTTCTAGTCAAATTGAGAAAATGAGCTAATATTTTTACCCAAATCGTTCACTTTCTCAAAGGAGAAACGAAAACTAATAATCCCACCTTTGGCACTTCTTCTGGAAACAATCCTACCTCTTCGAAATTTGGAAACAATCTCACCTTAACCCACCAGGTTATTTTTTTATTTTTTTATTTTTGTCCTTTAATCCCTCTCTCCCCACCTTACATCCTTCTTTCATGGCTCATCACCACCCCTAAACCGACCACCACCACCACCACACCCCCCTCTCACCTGACTAGTGCCACCACCTCTCACCCGGCCATCGCTAAAGAGGAAACCCACCCCACCACCACTAAACCAGAACCCCGGCCGAACCCATCCCTAAACGCCACCTGAACTAAACCCCTTACCCACGGCCACCACCTGAACTGAACCCGGAACCCCACCCCCACCTTCATTGCCACCCCCTTCCACCTGACCCTCACCCCCACTAGACTAAAACCCCACCCCCACCAGACCGAAACCCCACCCCACACTCGACACCCACCACCTTGAATCGAAACCCACCCTACTAGTCAGGGAAAGGGGAGGCTGCTGGGAAGGGGAGGGAAGGGGATGGGGGCTCCGGCAGGTGAGGGGAGGGAAGGGGATGGGGGCTCCGACAGGCGGCAGGGGAGGCAAGGGAATGGGGGCTCTGAGGAAGAGGCAAGAGGATGGGGGCTCCGGCAGGGGAGGGAAGATGCAAGGGTATAAGTGTTTCCAGGTTTTGAAGATGACACGTGGGATTGTTTCCAGGTTTTGAAGAGGTGGGATTGTTTATTTTCAGAAGAAGTGTTAAAAGTGGAATTATTAGTTTCCATTTTTCCTTTCTCAAATGAGTATAAGTGTTTGCTTATTTCAAGACTACAATATTAATATCGAATGTGAAACTAAGTCCACCGTGGATCAACTTTAAAACTTTAGTAATTGCTTTTGCGATTGATGAAGCCTAACTTTCTCAAATCATATTTTACAATTAATCAAATTGATTAGCGACGAAAAGACAAAAACCATAAGGGAGAACTAAATTTTGAGGTTACAAACAATGGAAGAGAGTAGAAACAATGAAGATGGAAGACATCTTGAACTAGTGTTGATTCTCAAATCATCTTTTGTATTATCGATCATTAATTACACTTAAAGAATTTTTGAAAGTATAATGTTGATTCTCAAATATGAAATTAATTCTGCCAATATTGAAATTCAAAACTTCAATATTTGTTCCTGTTATTCATTAATTTCAATACAGGTTACAAATTTGGAAGAGAGAAAAACAATGTAGAGAATTTTTACTTATGTTGAAATTTTATCAGTATTCCCCCCTGGTATATCATAAGTATGGTATGCCCGAATTCCCATACATGTACTCATATATCTCCTACGAAAATATACGACGGATTGGTTTTGTACGCAGCACATCAAATATATGCAGAAAACCATGCATGTCCAGACGATCACATGTCCCTGGTTTGTTTCTATATAAACGATAGCTTCATTAAAGCTGTTATATTTCTTTGTACTAAAGTGCTTTCCGACGAAGACAAAAAATTCAAAATAAGTACATGCAATCATTAAAAGATAACAATAAAAAATGTGATAGAAAGCTGCGTTTTCAGAAGAACTTATGCATTTGTTGTTGACAATGATTTTGCATCAACACGACTACATAGCACCAAAATTCAGTGACAAGTCAAAGTAAGTACCAAAAGCAAAACCCAGAGATTGCTAAACTTCTGATTAATCAGATGATGAAATATCATGAAGACGCTCCATATGGGAGGAGAGCTGCTGCAACAAATCTACCTTCCTCGTTCAAAATGTTGTACGTAGAGGCAGCATTTCTCTGAAACATAACAGGCAAAGTATCAGCAACCAAAATTTAACGAACATGACAACTCTAGGAGACAACTTGGGCCATATAGATGCCACTGCAGTTTGGGGCAAAGGGAGGCTTGTAGTACTAGAAGCGTTTTAGCATCGCAATTTGTCTCCACATATAGCGAGCAATTTATATAAAGCATTGTGAACCCACGGAGTATTATGGAACACTACGTATTTCAAGACACGGATATGTGAACAATTACAAGTAGGGGAACCATAGCTTACATAATCAGGGGTAAACAAATTTCCACATGCTAGAAAGTGCAATATCTTAAAAAGTCCAAAGCTCTGGGATATTCACAGGTATCTGCAACGTAATGTCCCTCAAACTTTGTTCACAGCAAAACCCCCAAGCATCAGTAATGTAACCAACCACCTAAACTGCAGTCTGCAAATCCTTTGTCGCACAGTCCTAAGTGTGGGAGTTCATGAACACATTAATCAAATGACAAGAAACCCACCTACCCTTGCAAACAAAATTACATTCCTTCCAGTAAACCAATTCTCAGACTTCTAAATCACAAAATTCCTAAAAAAAATACGTTTGAAGACACAAAAAAGTAATTCAGTAAAGAAGCTTGCTCGTATACTGCACAAATTCTGAAAACATACTATTTACTACAACTAATGCCGAACCATATCTTTAGAGTAAAACTTAACAGAACACTGAAACAATGTGTGTCTATAATCATTACCGAGTCAACTGCTTCTAGTTTCATGCCCGCAGAGCGAACATAGCTCCGGAGTTCAGAATTTACTGGTTCTATGTGCTTTCCACATCCAAGAATTAAAATCTCTGTAATACATCACAAAAACGAATTCAGCTCACTACCTTCGCTCTTCCCCATCTTTTGTCACATTGGGGAAGCTGCATACCAGCAAAACATAGTAAACATCAACTCAACATATATGTAACAAGTTAGTAGATTAGCCTGGTAAGGTAATAACAAGCGATCTTCTACACTCTATATGAACTAAAGCACATGGAATCCTTCTTTGCAGCAAACAAGAGTTGGATTATCTTTTCTTGCGGTCTTCCTTGAGAGATGGGAGTATTATGAAAGTCATCAATACAGAGTTTGGACCCAAATTTTCGACTGCAACATTTGTGTTTGTAGAGATGGAAAATTGGGTCAGTCACACAACCCTTTAATCACAGCTTCTATAATAACTTGACTACTGGCAGCTTCCACATTCTAAAACAAAAGTGCGAAAATATTAATCTTTCATGAGGGTGCAATATACATAATTCCATAGCTTAATGGCTGTAATGTAATAGAACTTAAGTCTGCCTTTTAGTCATAGCATACATGATCGAAGGAATATATAGAAGACTGATAACCCTTAATGGCTCGTTTGGTAGTTGGTCATAAATGGTGGTAATGGGAATGAATTTGTGTGTAAATTTGTGAAAAATATCATTGTCCATTGCCATAGTAATGCTAATTTATCCTAAAGTGTCCACTTTCCTTCTTGAATTTTCATTCCCATCCAATACCACCTTGTAGGTGGTAATGAGTGGTAATGAAAATTGCTTCCCCTTGGACACAAAAACACAAGTTTAGGGGTGAGATTGCTTGCCCATGGAGGAAAAAAATGACTCCCCATGGACATTTTAAGGCTGCTTCCCTTATAAAATTACACTTAGAATTCATTCCCATTACCGCAATTTATTAACGACTACCAAACGGGCCGTCAAAACACTTTCTATCACTCTAACGTCATTGAGACTTACTTCTACAATGTAAATTAAATAACCCTTGAACGCCTAAAACTTTTATTACAAAACAAGGGTGAACAGCTAAAGCCACACAGAGAAGCTGTAGAAAACCACTTGCCTTATTCAAAAGAAGTCTTCAGACAGACAGACAGTGAAATTAGTCGGAGTTACTAATTCTGCTTGATAAAGCGACCCTTGTTCTCAGTCCATGCCTTACAATGACTCTTCAAACAGTGTTGGCATGGTGTAAACTGAAGATTGAAAGAACTAAAGTACAAGGCTACTCTTCACAGAAAGTCAAACTGTAAATTCTAACATCAGAGTAGCAATAATATTGACCGACTGAATATAAGAGCCTATCACTAATTAATTATACCAGAAACTATTGCATCTCATATGGACTAAAACTGCATTCAACTTTTGGCTTTCACAACTTTTCTCATAAGTGAATATAGAAGGAACATTCCACAGTGGAACTAGCAAAGTTAGTATTAACATATATTGAGGTTTTAGGTTTCATACTTTTGGATTGGGAAACTCAGGGTTCAAGTAGTTGATATGAAATGGAAGTCGTTATATAGAGTTCTAGTTCTGTTAGAATTCTATGTAAATTAGGGTTTTAATTTCAGCTTTATTTTAATTAAGTGTTTAAGTGATAAAGGAATCCTATTATACTTAGGAGTCTAATTCCTTATCAAAGTCTAAATAGGAGTCTTATTTTACTAATAGGCGTGTGATAGTATAGGATATTATTTATCTTGATCCTTAAGATAAAGATAGATAAGTTTATTAGTTGTTATCTTTAAGAATTACTAGTCATAATAGGTTTAGGAAAACTTGTACTATATATATAGGTTTTCGACCATAATAAAAAGTTAGACAGATTTTTGAGTTAATTCTTGTGAGTTAAAGTTTCAGGAGAGAATCCACAAAGTTTCAGGAGTGAATCCACAAAAACCCCAGTTGAACTTTGAGTCGAATTACGCCTAAGTTCTTCATATCTTGGTTACTAATTGAGTTATTGCGACGAAATACGCCAGTATACTCAAGGTTACATTAAATAAATATATAAAAAATCCAATCTTTCATAAATAAATCCACTAAACTACACCAAGAGCCCAAACCTAGTGAATTCTTCCATAAAGAATCACATCATGAAAGCATACTAGAAATACAATGTAACCCTGATGCTTTTCTGTGGCTTTGCAGAAAATACTAGTCGCAACCAAAATTACCATTCGGTTCAATACATGTGGCACACGGAATTCATATTATGGTGCAGCGTTTAGAAAAGAAGGAACAAAAAGTGGGGCTCATCTATGTAATGAACTAATGATTTAGTAGTAAAATAAAAGAAGCAGAAGATGATATTTGATTGATTGATAACAATGCAAATTACAGAAAATTATAAAGATGTTGCCAAGCTTGGTCACACTCCCAAAGCTAACACTAACATATACTCTCCAATATATTCTTGATACCCCTTTCCTATCACTAATCCATTATATTTATAAAGCTTACTTACTTACTCCCCAAGCCAACCTAATTATATTGTACTACCCATATTACCCCTCCCCCTAAACCAATCTATTACAATCTAGCATGCAAATTTTTGATAAGATGTCCCGCCTGAATCAAGAGCAGTGTCTTCAAGAAGTGAAGAAAACTCAATAAAATCTTTCTTGGCTTCCTTTTACAAACATTTACAATCCACGAGAAGAGCAGGATACCATGCAGGTCAAGAATTAGATTATTAAGATGGCATAAAAGATAGAGCATAACATGGAAACTTAATCAATAAGCTCAATACATCTATATGTGAAAGGTAGCAAAAGCAGATATTTAGGAAAATATCAGAAATTTCACCTGGTACAGGCCGAAGAATCTGGAAGATGGACAAGCTGCATCAGGAAAAAAAATGCCAAGATAAATTCTTAATTGAAAAGGAAAAAGACAAAGATAATATAATATTACTTCGGAGACCAAAAAATGCTCCAAGACGTACAAATTTTAAGGCAATTAGAAACATAAATTCATAAAATGTCAAAAAAATAAAGATGCAAACATCCAGTATACGAATATCCTGATCAATCAGGTTTGTGCATTATGGAAGAAGCCTTCATCATAATATGCTTGTAATAACCTGCTGAGATAAAGCAACCATAAACAACTTATTTCATCAATTATGGTAACAGATAATCAATTTTGAACTTTCCCATCCGCGTAATGCCATTTTGTAACGTGTGTTTATAAATGTTCACACAGCGACATCATTGTAGATTGTAATTTTACCATATTAGCAGTTACAAGCAGTTAAACGTATCCATACAATCTATAGTGTATATACAATTATACATATAAGATAGGATTTTTTGTTCCCCCGTTTTTCAATTGTCTTTCACACTTGTCAAAGCACACTTAACATCTTTAATCATCCATTAGTAAATAATAATATGATAAATCCAGTAGCATTTAGATGCTAAAACCTCTTTATATATAAGCAAAAAGTTTACGATCAAAGTTAGTATACAAATCTTGCAAAAGTCAATGCACTGCAACTAAGAATATCGGAGGTAACATTGGTCACTGTGAATGTTTGGAAACACTTACTTTCATACCAAATAACAATATAAAATTCCAAAAGTAACTTTAAGCTATAATCTAAAGATAATTACAAAACTCTTTGAATACAATGATTGAGTGAATCTTTTTTAAATGGTCAATTCACACTACACTGGCAGCAAAGTGCACAATAACATCCATGAAATGCCACTTCCATGACAAGGGGCAACAAGCTCTAAAGTTTGGTGCTTGGTTTACGCTTTCCTCTGAGTCTAGTAAGACGTGTGTTATCGCTATCCCCGAAGTACAATACAATTCGAGATGAGCGCAAACATTAAATACCTCTATTTCTGCCATTCAAAATAAAATTCACATAATAAAACGCTTATCCCTACCCACCTCTCAGGATGGCCTAGCTCTTGCCTTTGACTCAAACTACTTTTGCTTGCATAAACAGACAACTAGTGGCCCAAGTCCACCTCTACAAAGGCAAGCCATACTCAATTGAACCTACACATACTGACATTCCTCTACCGCAAGAGGACCCTACCCCTAGATAACGGGTACTTATTAACAATGCCTACACATATAATCATCATTAACAAAAGTGGTCATTCAACTCCAAGTTTCTCTTATCCCAAATATATTTTTTAATTGAAGTCATGCCAAGAATTTCACCATCGATTGTTATTACAAGAAATAGCAAAGATGTGAACCTCCACTATGTGCTCACGTATTGAAAAAAAAGTCACATGAAAGACACATAAATCCATATTTCATACCTTATACTTCCTCCGTTTCTTAATAAGTGCAACATAGAGAAAGTGGGGGAATACCAATGAAGAAAGTGGGGACCACAATGAAGTAGAGTAATCCAAGCGATGAAGCAAAAAAGTTGTAGTCCCCTCTTGCTTTTTAGTGACATATTTGCAATAATATTGAACTTCTTATACCATTTTGACCTTGGTTGCACTTATTGTGACTATTCCAAATAAGAAAAGTGTTGCACTTATTAAGAAACGGAGTGTAATGAATTGGAACTCTACAATTCACACAAGCACTCAAGATAATCTCAAAATTGTTCACACTCAGTAAGAAATTGTAATGAATTGATAATTTGAGCAGAAATATAAAGGAAGAAGATGATGATTTTTGATTGATAACAATGGAAAATAACAATAGATAAAGATAGTTTATCAAGTTTTCGAGTGACTTGACACACTCCCAAAGCTAACAACTAAAATAAACTCTCCAATATTTTCTTGATGCCCTTTTTCCTCCCTCATCTCCCCTATTTATAATCTACTTGCCTTATTTCCCAAGCTAACATAGTAACTAATGTATATTACTAAAATGCTCCTGCCTCAATAGGCTAGTCTATTACAGAAATCAAGTTCAACAACCAGAGAGAGATAATTTGATTATTGAAAGCAGAAATAATTACAAGTTTTTCTTGGCATTCGAGAGGCCAGATCTCTCCCACTAGTGTTTCCCTTACAATTTTCTGAATGACTTTCTCTCTCTTCTCTCTTTCCTTTTATAGCTACAGCAGCCACTCTCTCCTGGCACATGAGTGACACCTCAGCAGACAGTTAACAGAATTTGTTATGCATTCCCACTCCTTTGATTCCTTCTGCCATGCCTAGAGTAAGTGAGCACTATAGGAGGCCTCTCCCTAGCTGGGTTTGTTGCACGGAAATAGTATGATATTAGAAAATGCCAATCAATTCATAGCTTCAATGTTTAATATCTTTATTTAGCATATTTCACCTTTACCACTCAAACTATGGATCAGTATGTTTCTTCTAATGTGGGACCTCTCATGGTAATTGACTAGGTGACAAAACAAAATCAGGATCCATTTTGACATGCTCATTATATTCTTCCTAAATCATATGACATAAGTATACTTCGATTGTGTCAAGTCGAAACAGTAGAGTAGGTCTATTTATGAATTTATCAAACCCAAGCATCATAGAGGGCGATGAAGAAGGCAGTAAACACATTATTACTCCACAAAATTAACCATTGGTGTAGAATCTCTTTATGTATACAATTTTCTGTAAACAAAAGCAAGAAAAGATCTTTTTTATCATGATGTCAACACGTCACACATCTTCAATATTATTAAGGAACTCAACCAACCTAAAAACTTCATAATCCAACCTGTTCACGGGAAAACTAGATGACAAAACAGCCAAACTCCTTGATAGTAACACCCTTAAATGAGCGAACTCAAGTCTACATAAGACCTTTAAAGGTTGATCCCCACAACATATAATATTTAGATGAGGAGGCATTTATTAAAGCATGAAAACTATCAAAACAGTAGAGGACAATAGCAACAACAATGTCAAAGCCTCAAACTTAATAAAATGAATTTGACTCCACAAACGGAAATTCAATCTCTAGTGGTCGTCTTTATTAATTCTCTACTTTCATTCTCTTCTCTGAAGTGCTTTATACTCCAGCAAATCCTATGTTCTCAAATCATTCTTCATGCCCTCCATCCAAGTCTCCATCCAAGTAAAGGATGGCAAAAGTTGATCCGACTCAACCCTAACCCGTAAGAATGGGGGTTAGTATTTACAAACTACTTGATATAAATGAGTTGACACAATCAACTCGTTTAATAAAACGGTTTAGAGTCAAAATCCAACTTTAAAACGATGACTTGTTTAACTCAATTATATAGCAATTCTTACACAACTTTGCTTGGAATATAGACTAACTTCTATCTCACCTTTGACGCTTTTGACCAAAGGATATCTACTATACCCGTCTCAAATCTCTAATCCCTTCGCTTTATAGAATTAATGAAGAGAGCGAAAACAGGAAATACTAGATGTATAGAGTTGAATAAGGATATGGCCTCCTCAGTAGAAATGATTATTTTAGGATCTTTTTCAATCATCAAATACTAGTTTCTTAGAAAAACTTGCTCCTTGGATTAGGCCCTTAAAGGAAGATTAGATATAAGTCCTTTCCTCTTTGGAGTAGTAATAGATGAACTAACACGACCAATCCAAGATGAGATACCATTGTGTATTTTGTTTCCAGATGATGTTGTATTGATGGACGAGACAAGAGAGCGGGTTTATGCTATTTTGGAGCAATGGAGACAAAAGTTAAAATAACAAGGGGTTAGGCTTAGTTGGAGCGAAAATGAGTACAAGAGTGCATGTTTAGTAAAGAAAGAAGTCAAGCAAAGGCATAGTAACGCAGGATGAAGAGGAGTTGCCACCGAGTGTTTGAAGTACCTTGGGTCAATTGTGTAAAGATATGGAGGTTCTTACCACAATGTGACTCACATGATACAATTTGGGCGGCTCGAATGGAGAGGAGCAATTGTGAAATTGTGGAGCAAAGGTGTACCTCAAAAGATTAGATGAAAAAATCTTTATTGGAAAACTCATCTAATAAAAAGGTTGGACTCTAACCAAGATATTTATTAACCGAGTTGCCAAGTAATCGGTTTTCATAATTATTACTTCCAGCCCTATTTATTTAGGATCGTTTGACTTTTGCATTATTCACTTTGGCCATATTTTTTACAAATGTTTGTAAATAAGAAGAGGTAAGTCAAAACTTTCTTGGTCAAATAAGGCTAATGGGCAAAGGCTTCCTCTACCAGTGACTATAAAATCAACTTGAAGAGTTTTTAATGGACCAGATTAACCTAAAAGCACCTACAAACCCTATCCTGTTCTAAAAAGCCTATGAAATTTATCCTTTGACTTAAAATTTGTCTTAAAGGTTCTATCGGACTTGACAGTAATAGAAAAGAAAAAAGAGTTCATATTCGCTAGAAAAGACAGGTGAATCTAATTCTGACTTTCAGTTCAGGGTTCAAAAGGGTGCACCCCCTTTCCTTTTCAAGTAAATGAAGCTCCATTTTTTATCTAGAAAGTGATTTCCCCCCTAATTTTATTTCTCCATTTTAGACAACTATATAGTTGACCCATCAAAAGACAGCAAAGAAAGTACAAATGTTAACAGCATTTTGACAGAAGCCTAAGAGCATGGTCACCAATCACACATAAAAACATGGCATTCCTCTTTTTTTATCAACTATTCTCTCATCTTATAAAAGTTGCTCATCGCTCATCTTGACAAATGCAACCCAATCATGACTAAAAAAATAACATCATCCCTAAATAAAAACTCAAGTGTATAAAAGTTAAAGAGAAAATAAATAATAATAGAAGTGTGTCAAAATAATAGCAAAATGGATGTCTATTATGCATCGCAAAAAATTATGAGCATCAATAATTTTTAAAATTTTATTTTACTTTTTAGTTTTTAGAATATCTCAATTACAATTTTCAAATCATACATTATGCATGTGGGCTCCACCTCATGACTTGATTCATGACTTAAATCATCTCAAGATCCAATCTTCACTTTCTCATGGAATGACCTAAACTCTTTTAAAACCATGAGTACAAACTATTTTTTTATATCACACTACATGATATTTTAGCATGACCCAAAAAAACATGAACGGGTTATGCTCAAAAAAAAATACTCAAACTTATAGTCAATAGCTTGCTCTTTCTGCATCTCTCCTCAGACCACACTTCCCCATAGACACACACGCACTCCCTCATTTCATCCCAGTGAATATTAGGAAAGAACAAATTAGAAACACAACTGTAGAGATACCACATCTTCTCTCAAATCCATTTCCCTTCTTCTCAATGGTACACTACTAACATGGCTGGTGCGCAAGTGAGCACCTACTGGAGCTCCATCATGCACCACCTATCTCCAAACAAACTTACACCACCAACATCCAGAAATTGCAACCCGGAGAACAGCTACATCACCGCTAAGACTCAGTCACTCAACAAGAGTGATATGCAACCACCAAAATTGAGTGAAGTAGTATTTTGAAAAAATGACATGATAATATTGATTGCTAATATGCATATAAAGAACTAACTAGGGACTGGTTAATTGTACTAACATACCAATGTTAATTCGCAATTGATAAACTATTGCATTTGTTCTAGAACTGGAGTTATGATTGTGACAAGTCATACAGTCATATGCTATGATAGAAGGTGCACATAATTTTACTCATCACATAAATCTGTTGAAGTTTTTAAAAAAAATTACAACTAATAAATTCCACTGATTCAGATAAGAAATGGCAAATGAAGACCTAAGTTACGGAAACCGAATCCAACTGAAAAACAACCCAGTCTTGAAAAAATTATGTTGCTAATATTTTGGAAAAATGAAATCTCAAAGGGACTTCTTTCTTTTCTCTTCACAGAAAGATAAAGAAACCCCTTCCACTAGTAGTGAGCATCCTTCCTCATCATTCAAAAACTTAAAAAAGCAAAATGTCATCCGGTGTTTCAAGTGCTAGAACCTAGAAGAGTATCATCCATAATGAACAATTTGAAAAGTGATGTTGAACTTCTTCCATAAGCAAAACAGTAAGATACATGAACCATTCTTCAAAGATCAAGATGCGCTGAGGACAACGTATCTTTAGATAAACCTTTCCAATCAAAAAAATATATATCATGACCCCATTATAAAATCTTGGATATGCCCCTTCAAAAAAAAATCTTTGATATGCCAGTATGTCTAAAGTTCAGAAAGCACTAACACTTATTAGTTAGAGATTTGTATTTTGACTAGTATCATCTTTTCGAACTCTTACTTTTACACAGATAACCTGCCTGCATTCTAATAATCACAAAAGTAAGCAACTTATATTAGCAGTGAATTCAAAGTTGAATTTATTGTGTCATGTGACACGTTCATCAAGTATGGTTCATTATTTTCCAGTGACCAGGACTCCTTATTTTTCCCCAACAGAAAAAGAAGTAAAAAAAGAAAAGGAGCCATATTGCATATTAAGAACATAAGCGGAATAATATTTATAGCCCACCTATGTAAGCAAATGTTGCCAAGGCAATTTATGCACATTACAATACCTTGTTATAATTTGACTTATAATTTTGCTGGAAAAAGAACACATGTAAGAAGTATGCCTAGCATGCAGGTCTTTGTCTGGACAGGTGGATTCATTAGTTGATTGTACAGAAATTCCAAGAAAATTAGTTGCATAGCCTCGACGATTTCACAATTTCGTTCTATTTATTAAAAACTGTATATTATTTCCGTGTCGAAATTATACCTTTAAAGAGACATAAGGGAAGCAGTAAAACTCGCAAATTATGGATAGAGGACCCACACAATGCTAACCAAATGTACACTCTGAGAAGACAACACCTTACTTAGTCAACCCATCATCTCAACACCATATTTTGTCTTAATAAGAACCCTCCAATGTCACCACCAGCAAGTAAGGCTCTAGATCCATAGAACATAGAAGATCACCCAAACAGCCACACTTGGATTACCTCACATGGATGTTAACGTATCAAACTGAATACCAACTAATAGAGATTCCATTGAGGAAGTACTGGGCCATGAAGAAATCAAGCTCTCAAGATACCCCATACTTGAGGAACTAAGTCTAGATCCATAGAATATAAAAGAGCACCCAAACAGCCAAACTTGGATTACCTCACATGGATATTAACGTATCAAACTGATTACCCACTAATATAAACTTCCAATGAGAAGTAATGTGCCTAATTAGATATAACAACGCCACTCACTTAATGAGTAACTCAAAGCTATCTATGAGCACAACCAGTGGTTGTCCTATAGTTTGTAGTCATTAATTATTTTATTACTTCCTCACTCTTCTACCTACCCCCACCATATTTTCTCTCTCCTCCAATTCCTTCTTTGCTCCTTTTTCTTGGTCCATCATGAAAAATTGGACATCAGTTTTTTGATCAAATTTTTTCTCTCCTAATAAACTAATATTACTTCTATACTCTCTATCCTCATAACCCATAAGGAGGGCAACCCCACAGTTTTTGCACCCTCCCCAACCCCACCGACCTACTTTTCCTTTGGTATCAAGAACTCCGTGACATGAATAAAAATGGTTCCTAACCGTTATGAATTGTGAATCCTTCGTCGCTCAATCAATCAACTAAAAATTCAGGCACATAATAATCCCAGCTAACGCATCCGAAAAGAAACGATTAAATAACTAAATGACGCCTATTAGCATAGTAATGCAACAAAAAAGAGTGTACCTTTCCGGGGTGATATCCGAAAACTTCTTAGGACTCCATGACATTAGCAAATTTCCAACACAAAGCAAGCTACCTTCATACTTAACTCCATTTACCTTAAACCCAGTATCGTCAAACCTAATGAAATGTCGTGATAAAAACAATAAGCCTAGAATTTCATGACATAATGAAAATAATATTTTTGCATACTATATGATACCCATATCAAACTAAAATCAAATGTAAGAAAAAAAATGCATTAATTTAATAATGAGAGGAGGGTGATTACTGTTGAAAGCGGAGTTGGTCCTCGGGGACATTATCAATTAGATTGATCTGATCATAGAGAGAGAAAGTTCGTCGAAGTGAAGGTAAAGGTTTACTGATTGAATGGGGTTTTGATATATCTTTTCTTAGGACTTTCAACAGAGACGGAACCTTCTCCCCTGCTATCTGCCTCAGCGCCATTTCGCTTCAATTCCAGGATCCTTCATGAACTAGGCATTTATGTTCCCCAACTATGATAAACCACTCCTTTTTTTCCTAACATTTTATATTTACTCGTTTTCAACGTCGTGTGATGTACGACGATTTTTTAATATGCTAGTTTTTGACCCGTGCAAAAATTCACGAGAGGTTTTATGAAGATATAATTTGGACCTGTGCATATTAAAAATAATTTTTTTTGTTTATTAATTAGTTGTTTTTATTCCAAATTTATGAGATCCATAATTATTGAACCCATGTATTTAAAGTTGAAAAAATATAAAACGTAAAATTATATTTTATGATATATAAGAATCCTGTGTTACAACATTTTAAAGGTTAAATCTTACACGTGATATATATTTTTATAAATATGTAAATAAAACAAAAAAAAAACACGCCAAAATGCATGAAAAGTTTTTGTTTTATAAATTTAAGATTTTGATATGTTTCTCCTAAAATAATGGTTGAATATTAGACCGTGATTTAAAACTTTTATAATTGTCTAAATGTATTAAAAAAATATTTTAAAACTGAATTATGACCCGTGACGTTAAAAACTTATGTATCTAGTGTTATTGTGCAACATGTGACCAAATTTTTTTAAAAAAAAAATCACTGAAAAAGCTTTTGCTCTGCCTATCACTTCATTCAGAGGCTCATACAAAATCACAATTCGCAACATTACTGGCTCAATCATACACCACTTCCATTCCCCCTTTCGGCAGTCTCGCTCAACCCTTTTCTCTTATTGTCTTACACAATTGCCGCACTGCATCAGACCATCCATTGAAACATATGGGTTGATATTTAAAAATCTTAATAATTGTTAAGTTTTTTCCTAAAAAAACAAAACTTCAATACCAATTAAATAAGCATATTGTGAAAAAAAAATTAAATAGGCATGGTTATTTTTTGCCCGATTCTATGTTTGCATGTTGGTTTTTTTTCTTTTAATAATTTGTTTGCATGTTGGTTTTATCCATCTAATTTTTTTTTATACCCAGCGATAATATGAGTCACACAATTCACATATCTTTTACAAAAAAAAAAGTATGTATATGGGTCAATAATGAAGGACCCTATGAGTCACACAATATTGAGATAGTATTAATATATGTACTCCCTCCATCTTTTTTATTTTTACATTTCACTCTTTGGGAGAACCAAGGAAATCTTGCAAAAAGTAAGAAAAAATTTTGAGAAATGAAAAAGAAGCATTAAAAAATTATAGGAGACAGAGAAAAATAAGGTAGGTGGAAAGGTTTTGGTGGAGTATATAGAAAAAGGTAAAAAGTGGATGTGATAGGTTACCATATAAGGAAAAAAAATGAAAGTGTAACAATTATATAAAAACGGCCAAAAAAGAAAAGTGTTACAATTAAAAAACGGAGATAGTAATTTTTAATTTGATATTTATGGATTTGTGGGACTATTATTGGTATATAATAAAAATATGATCGAAAGTAAAAAAAGGCAAAACAGTTGAACTTAATTTGTAAAATTAGTCCTAAAAACTATAATTTTTGTATTTAATGAAATTTTATATAATTTAATAGAGTTGTATATTTTATTTTTGAGGGGAAAAAGTTGTAATTTGGCAATTCTAATGTGATACAACCTATTGTCTATTTATTATATCTTCATTTGCATTTATATTACATTATATATTATTAGAAAAATATTCTAATCCATCAATAATGGATGCCCCTCCTTGGTTAGAGCCATTTTTAGGCACTAAATTCTTTCACATTTGTAGAATCCATGGAGATGCGGCGCGAAACAAATGCAATATGTTTTGTTTAGATTGTCATTTAGATGCATTCTGCTACTATTGCAGATCATTAAGCCACAAACATCATCAAGTAGTTCAGGTGGGTTCAATTATGAGTTTTTTGTCATATTATATATTGTAACATCTGGTATGATATATATATGGGGTTTTATGTATATATAGATAAGAATATCTTCATAACATGATGAAGTGAGAGTACCATATATTGTAACATATGGTATGTATATTATATATGGGGTTTTATGTATATATAGATAAGATTATCTTTGTACCATGATGTGGTGAGAGTAGTAGATGTACAGCAGATGATGGATATAAGTGGAGTGCAGACATACGCTATAAACAATGGAGTGCAAACAATTTTATGTGGACTGGTGGTTCACAAAATGCATCATAATATATGCCTTAGATATTTATAACTCCATAAAATCCTATAATATGTGTTTTTTTATTTATGCAAGTCACTGTTACCTATAATCACCCAATTCGTAATTATGGCAAATTGAAAGGGAAGTTGAAGATATTATTCCTACTATACAAACTCAATCCACGCGTAATTTTAGGAACTGATTTATGGATTGCTTAATTTGTTACCTAATATAGGAGATTGCAATTGATTACGATATCATCAATGGCTTAATTAGATTGCACAATCAAAGATTACATTTTTTAATGACACGTGTGCATTGGCTATCTTAAGATTGACAAATGGCAAGACTAAGTTTGGGAAGAAGCATTTTGTTGCCACATGGCGAGAGTGATTATATGAGTGACACCTAGGCTAATATTTGTAGGTTAATATATATATATACTAGCTTTTAACCCGTGCAAAAATGCACGGGAGGCCATATATGTATGTGATATTATAAATTATTTATCAGACAAAAAGAGACATGCTATTAATGTCAGCAACATTTTTGACAACACATTATGATAAAAAAAAACAAACAATTACACTATCTAAATTGATACATAAAAAATTGGGTCAATTACAACTCAATACACGGCTTAAACATTTTGAGAAACTTCCTTATAAACCACATTGGTTGAAAAAGATAAGCTGTCACAATCTTTATTACATATTAAGATTTTCATACCCTTTTTGCTTGTAACTCTTGAAATAGTAACATATAATTGCATGTGGTTAAATACATAACCCAACTTAAAAAAAAATGGGTAACTTTATTCCCTAAATGAGTCTATTTAATTATACAAAGCTGGCTTGTTTAACATTAAGAGTGACCCATTTTGAATTAAAAAGTAACCCATTTGGACTTGAAAGTGACTTGTTTTGACCAAAAGTGAAATAATCTGACATAAACTTACTATACTCCCAGTATACATAATAGTAATTAAATATAAAACCTACTAACCCTAACACTCTGATCATCCACCACTTCGTTATACACCCTCGTTCCTTGTTCCTCTTCCCTCATTCTCTATCTTTCCCTTCGAAATTGCCATAACTCAATTTTTTTCGTACCGAAATTGTCAAAAATTACAACCTTAAATTTGTTGATCTATTTTATGACAAATGATATTTCGATTTTTTGCACCTAAAAAATACTTAATTTTTATCAATTCTATTTTCAGCTTGTTTGATATTTGAGATTCGATATTATTTATATCATTACATGTTGTGATGGTTACTTGTATTGTGTTCAATCAGATCGAAAAGTTGATTAATATTTCACCTCAAATTTTAGCTTTTTAATATTTTACAATATGTTCCTTAAAATCTTGTGTAAATAATTAAATATTTAGTAAGATATTGATGACCTAAAAGTCGTGACATTGTAATTTATTCTACGTACTAAATATAAATTAACAAAAATTAAAGTGAAAAGACATTTTCCAATTCAATTTATTAAAAAAATAAGTTTGACTTATTACATGCATAGACAATATATTTTATTATTTATATCTCATATGGACTGCTCCTTACAAAATTGAGATCAAGATTTCGAGCACCAAAGCAGTGACTTTCCTAATTGTAAAACATGTAGTTTGCTTAAAGAAAACAAAAACTTCATAATTTATACTACCTCCGTTTCATACTAATAGTTACACTTTCACTTTTGACACTATTCATAAATTTCCCTTTGACTATCATTTGTTAGTTATGGTTAAGAGAAAATATAGTCATGTGGGGTCTTGTTTGATTCGTCTTGATATATATGTAGTTTTAGAATATCGACTTTTTATATTTTTTACAAATACAAAGTTAGAGATATAAAGGCTCAAAGTAGTGCATCGGCATGCGTGAAAAGTGTAAGTGTAACTATTAATATGAAACTGAGGTAGTATTAAATAAATGAATAGAGCAACAGGAGTAACATAGAAGTTATAGGTTTTTGTTATCATGTTCCAATGAACTTGTTCTCGTGATTTTCTAAGTTGTAATACCTATGTTCGATTTTGCTATATTAAGTTAGTGTTAAACTATTAATTAAAATTACAAAAAAAGACCTCGGTGTGGGAAGTCTATGAATATTATGCCAAAGGTACATGGTGTCATCAATATAACTCGTGTGTAAATGTTATTTCGTTAGCAAGTGTATTTTTCTGGAGAAAAATCAATTGAGTATTTATGGCTGCACCCACGTATTACGACTGGCCCCAGTAATATCAGAAACCACACTCATGGTTCTAAGATCAGAAGTGATGATTTAGAAGTTAAAAATTGAAAAATAAATTCGTGTTAGTTTAGAAAGATAACTCCAAAATGTTATATATCTATAAGTACGACTAAAAGTACTTCACAAAAATCAGAATTTTACATTATCCACTTCGAAATATAAATTTTTGTTCATTTAATTAGACGAATGTAAAAATCCACTAAAAGTACTTCACAAAATCAAAATTTTACATTATCCACTTTGAAATGTAAATTTTTGTTCATTTAATAAAACAAATGTAAAAATCCTTTTAATATATTAACATTAATCTAATAAGCTCCTTTTCTTTTAGTTTGAAATTGAATTATGGATTATGATAACATCAGTTCCGTTGCAACTTTTCATGTTTATTAACTTTAATGAACTTGTAATGAGCCTTCAGTTTTATACTACACTCATGACAATAATCAAAATAGACAACAAATTAACTTATATTATGACTTTAAAAAATTCACCCAACTTAAATGACTAAAATAACAAATCTAAAATATTACTTCTATCCTAGCTAGGGTAAACATATAATCTTATTTATAAAGTTTGATGAAAATTAAAAAATTATCTCAAGGTTATATGTATTCCAGCATCTCACTCGATAAAACTTCATGTAAATTTCTTGTTTGTCTACCATTAAATAAGGTTAAAAGTCTGGATAAAATACAACTTATTAATACCTGTAATTCATGGAGCAAGATGAAATTATCATATATGAAATTCGGTATCAAATATCACATGATGTCCTTAATTTATTATGTCAGATATATATATCAATTTTGTTGAGCAAAGAAAAAAACAAATTAATAGTTAATTCCACAGGTTAAAGAAATCCATAATACATTTATTGACTAATTATAGCCTCAATGACATCTTAATTTATTCGTTGACAAATGGTAACCTCAATGGCACCTTAATTCGCACATAACTTCATATCTAATCCGAGTTTATGATAGTAGATTTATACAGAAAAGTACAGTTTAATTTAAATTAGTATAGTTCATTCGAAAATTAACTATTTTATTGAAGATTGAATTATTATATGTAATTTTTATCAGATAACCTCAAGAACCTAGATCTTACTTTCCATCTGTTGCAATATGGATGTAACCACACAAAAGGTGCATAACCATTTTCAACCATTTGCGTTTATAGAAGAAAGGTGTATGTAAGCAATGAATTGGTGAAAGCAATATATGTAAACCTTTATATATGATCAAATAATTACTGTTATACAAAACAACTTAAGGAAGAAAGGTGTAAGCATTAAATAATGATATGGTGAAAGCCGGATGGTTGAAAAATGGGGGACTTTTATTTTATTTTTTTTCTTTTACTGATTTTGAAGATCGAATATCATTTCATGTATATTTATAGAGCTAAATGAAGGGCATTATAATAAATTCCACATAAAAAAACTCCCATAAAAAGAATCCACAATTGATGTATTGATGGATTATGATTGTCAATCAGTTATAATAATCGAATATGGAAACTTGTAATAATTAACAATATTAAAATAGGATGATCCTCACTTGCACTCCTTCATGCAAGACACGTGGCATGTAGCAGCAAGAATCATGACACGTGGCATAATGAATTGGTTAGCTGCCATGTGGCAAGAATGAACCTTGTTATATATATATATATATATATATATATATATATATATATATATATATGGGTAAGATCACATGAGAATGCTACTTGTATGAGAAATGAGAATGAATCTCAACCACACGATTGGATTATAGTTATAGCACTTGTTCATTAGAGTTATACCCACCTAAAAATTTTAGAGCCCAAAAAGAAAATTCAAAGTTTGAATTTTATTTTCTAATATTCTTTTCTTTGGAATTACATCACTTTTTCATTAGAGTTATATCACTTATTTATAAGAGTTATAGCGCGTAAATATCATTCTCATTTCTCATGTAAACATGCATTCTCATATGAACTCACTTCTATATATATATATATATATATATATATATATATATATATATATATATATATACTCCATCTGTTTCTTAAAGATCTTCCCTCTTTCCGTTTAAGTGCGTTTCCAAAATATCTTCCCTCTTTTACTTTATTCCTTATTTGGAATTTTTTCCCCTTTTGTACCCTCTCATGTCCCTATCATATCGTCCACCATTACATTATTAATTCAATTTTACTCCCTTTCTCTCTCCTACTTTACCCACCCCACACCCCACACAAATGGATACTCCTTGGTATCAGTCGGAATAGTAACAAGGAATATCTTTAGGAAACGGAGGTAGTATATATATATATATATATATATATATATATATATATATATATATATATATAGAGAGAGAGAGAGAGAGAGAGAGAGAGAGAGAGAGAGAGAGAGAGAGAGAGATAGAGAGAGAGAGAGATATTAAAACTAGTTATTAGGCCCGAAGTATGCCCCGGGTAAGAGAAAAATTCATTTATTAATATAATACTTTATGATAATAACACTAAATACAACTTAGCCTAGTGGTTAAGACTTTAATATATGTACTTGAGGTCTCGAGATCAAACCCTACACTACGCAATTTCTAAATTTTTTTATTGACGTGGATTACATGAACTAAAACTCCTTAGGGAAAGCACCATGTGGCACATTTTCTTGTTTATGCAAGCCTTTCAATATATTTGTATAGATTTAATCCGTATATACCGGATAATTGATGAAAAATAAGTTAATTTTTAGGAAAAATTTATCAAAAACAATATTTTATAAACCACTTTTTGTCAAAAACAACCTTTTAAAAGAAAATTTATCAAGAAAACCTTAAAAAAATATTTATGTCACATTAAACTCAGTGATGTTACTCCGGCATTAACGTTATTTCTCAAGTATTGAATCGGTTAATGATTGAAAAAAGTTCCTCCCAAACCCTTTCGCTCCAATTGTTCAACACTCGAAACGATTTTTCCTCCCTATAAACACCCTGTTTCTTGTTCCTTTAACTCTAGAAAAAACCTTATGGTTAATGTGGTTCAAGTGCTCTCAAATTTGTTCGGCCAAAGACGGGAGGTGGGTTGGACGTGCCTGTTGCTCGCTGCTACTCAACTCTTTTTTTGCTTTTAATTTTTGATTGAATTATGGGGTTTTAGTTGGTGGTGGAGATCGAGGTGGAGGGGGTTGGGTGCAGAGAGAAAGAAGAGGATGCCACTTATGGAGGAAGGAAAGGAGGGAAAATTCGAAAGGGAGGAGACAAAAGATCCATAACGATGCTGGCAATGGGTCATGGTATGGTCCCGGCACCCGTGGATTCCAGTGCTCGGTGGCCGATGGTGTAATCCGCCCCGTAAATTTATGAATTTTATAAATATATTTTAATATATATTTATTTTATATTTAAATATAATATAGTATTTAAATGATTCATTTCTGTAAAGGTTGACTATTTGATAGTCAAAAGAATTAGTTTTAATGATTTAAAGAAGTTAAGATATTTTGTTTAGGCATGCATTGAAAAATATTTGAAATGCTTAAAATATTTCTTGGATTTGGAAAAGGATTTGTAAGTGGGTATGAGGAACCCAAACGCTATTTGAATTTGGAAAAAGACTCCTAGTTGGGTATGGGGACCCAAACACTAAATTCATCAATCATTAAACTCTGTTTGAGCCCAATTACCTTTTCCTAAGCCCACAAGGGCAAACCTATATAAACCCCATAAACCCCAAAATTTTCCCACACAATTATTTTCTCTCCCCTCCTTCCTCCCATATTTTCGGCTCCTCATTCTTTTTCTCTTCTTCTCTCTTCCTTTTTCTTCGGTTATTCTTCTCCTTCGGTTCAGCCACCAGTGCTCGCCGGTCGACCACCTAGACACCGCCGCCGCCGCTCCTTACCGCCGGCATGTTGTTACTCCCTCATCTTCTTGCTTTGGTTAATTTATTCCTCTTCAAGTTATTTTAATGCAAAGTTTGAATTTTTAAGATTTGTTTTAATATGTTTATAATTAAAAGTTATAGTTTAATGATTTAATTATGAATCTAAGATTATATGATTTATGTATTGAAGAAAAAAAATTCAGATTTATTTATTATATTGGAATTGAATTTTTAATCATCAAATCATGAATTTTTAATGGTTTTAAAGGATGAAAATTATATTAGTATAGTATAGTTTATGAAATTGGTTATTCTTATGATTTTAAATATGTTTAAGAATGTATAAAAAGAGTTTTAATATATAGTATGTTGATGGAAATTTGAAAAGAGTATTGTTAATGGAGATTTATGATTTTAAAATATGGATTTTGAGATTTTTTGGCAATTAGTATAGTAGTATTACTAGTATTATGACCCGTGCATAACGCACGGGAGTATTTATTGTTTTATTACATGTTTAAAGAAAGTCACATAATAACATTGACTTAACTTCTCATATTATTACACAAAATCATAAAACATAAAGTATGAGTGGTGATGAACAAAAATTACAAATGAAATTCCCAAATCAATTTATATATATGTTTGCGAACACTTCCTTGTAAATTACATTTGGCGTATTTGCACGCAAACAATGTTTTTCATCCAACAAAAGGATCTTGAGACCCTTTTTGCTTGTAACTCTAGAAACGACAATATAAAATTGTCCATGGCTGAAAACAGGTATCCAAAGATACAGGCCTACATGAGACAGAGTTTGTCCTTGATTTTTATTTTTGGTCATAGTATAAAAAAATCATTAATTAAAGGAAATTGTCATCTCCGATAACTGATAGAAAATTTAGCGAAGTCAAACGGGATTAGTGTCATTCTTGGGATAAATATTATTTTCTCCGGCATTGCTTCCGAAATAATAGTAACTTCCCGTGCATCGTGCATACTGCACGGGAAATACTTTTTCTTATAAATTGAAAATTTTAAGAAGTTTCTCCTAAAGTCATGGTGGGGAATATTAACTTGTGATTTAAGATTTCATAATCATGTATTGAGATTATTTTAGAAACTGACTTATAACCCGTGTCTTTAGGCTGATGTATTAATGCCATAGTGGATCACATGACCCACCTTTTTTTTAAAAAAAAAGTTGATAGAAATAGTATTTGCTCTGTCTATTGCTTCCCATAGAGTCTAAGATAAAATCACAATTTGCACCACCAATAACACTCAGCCATACGCCGGTTTCAACAACCACTTATGAAAGTCTTATTCTACCTCTTGCGCCATAGATGCATCATATTTGGCCACCCACTTGTAGTTGCCCACTTAGTCATGATTTTAAATTTTTACAGGTGCAACTGCATGAGAATTTTTTTATTTTTATAAATTTAAGATTTTATGTTATTTCCCCTAAAATCAGAGTGAAAATATTTAACTCGTTCATCTATCAAATAGATGATATAAAAGTTAGTTAGGAATAAAAAATAAGTATATACATAAATTTTAATTTTAATTTGCTATTAGACCTATGCAAATTGTACGGGAAATTTTGTTCCAAAAATTTAAGATTTTATGTTGTTTTTCCTAAATCATTGTAGAAATAGTATCTTGTGATTTAAAGTTTTATAATCATGTATTTATTTACCTTGAAAATGGCTTATGACCCATGTGTTTAGCAGTTGATGTAGTTAATATCATTGTGGATCACGTGACCCATTATTAATCTTATAAAAAAAATTGATTGATTTTTTTCGCTTATGGCCTACTCCCTCAGTTTCCTAAAGATCTTCCTTTTTACTGTTCATACATATACCAAGGAGGATCCACTTGTGTGGGTGTGGGGTGGGTAAAGTATGAGAGAGAAAAGGGTTAAGATAAATAAACAAATAAAAATGGGTTAAAGTAGGAGGGAGAAAGGAAGTAAAATTGAATTAATAATGTAATGGTGGACCATATGATAGGGATATGAGAGGGTAAAAAGGAGAAAAAAATTCCAAATAAGGAATAAAGTAAAAAAGGGAAGATCTTTTGGAAACGCACTTAAACGGAAAGAGGGAATATCTTTAGGAAATGGAGGGAGTACTACTTTATCTAAAGGATAGATTAGATCACACAATTTGACCATATCTCGTACTCAACCATTAAGCCACTTTTGTTCCCGTTACCTACAATCCCTTTCACCTCCATATCTTGCTGCCTTGCACCACCATTGCATTAGGCCATCCATTGGACACCATTTTTGCAATAATCTGCATTTGCCTTTTTTCCATTCACTTTGCATACATTTTTTTCTGTTGATTTTAAATTTTTGATTTTTGTTAATTTGCAAGGAGGTAATGTATTCTACTGAGATTTAATTGATAAAATTAGAAAAGTTATGGAACAATGTACCCATTGGCTTGAAATTAGCTAATCTGTAGTTTTATATTTGAAAACTCGTGTTTTGAGTATCTTGTATTAGTCGACTTTAATTTTATTATGGTTTTTTAATAAAAACACATTTTTTTTATGAATATGGTTTAAATCTCGAAAAATGGATCGGGTATTACTTATAGAGTGAACCTTTTTATGAAGTTTTGAATTCATGTATTGATATTAATTGACATTTGTTGTGGACGGTGGTGATTCACCAGCTGTAAAATCCTGGATCCGCCACTAAATGTGTTATACGATTTTGAGTTATGACTTATTTCGAATAATAAGTAATACTCTCTCATATTATTTTCTAATATATACTTATTTAACTGATCACCTAATTAGCTCCTAACTTTATTTAGCTTAATTGTTGCGTATATTTTCTCTTGTTGAGATTCCAAGAGTTTCCTAATAATATTGTTTAACTGACATGCCATATATGTGGCAAAGAAATCAAGCTGCATAAAGAATGTCTTTTTTTTTTTTTTTGGCAAAATGGCTCGTGACCACGTATCAACATATGATAGATCCTTATAAGTTTTAATTCCGGTAAATGAATTATTCAGAAAGTATAAGATATTTTCAAAAATAAATGTTGATATGTAAACCTCAACTCCCTAAAACACATACATAAATTATATTATCTTACTGATTATTTTCTTTTTAGTCAATAAGCAATACGTGAATTATATCATGTATGCAAATTATTTCCTTGATTGATAGGAGCTGCATAAGCAAGTTATGATTATTATTTTTTGCATAATTTGGAACTTGGCTTTTCTCAATAAACGAAGTTCAATCTATATGATAATACATCCTTCCTTGGCTTTGTTCATTGTATCATATAGATTGAACTTCGTATATACATCCTTCTAGAGTTGAATTCTCCCATTAAGTAGTATATTTTGATTTTCGAACATTATTGTAAAATTTATTATTAACTAATATGTTACGTTCCAATCATCATATAAATTATACATAATTTTGGATAATATAAAATCCTTGGTACTAAAAAGGCAAGATCGCGTGTGCAATAATATAATCATAATTATAATTTTTGTTAGATTTAGTTTATAATCACATAAGTAGGAAGTTATATGCTTTCCTAATGCCTCATATGGATAAAGGCCAATTTATATATATCATTTTGCTCCTAATTTTAAAATATTATTATACTTTATTTATGAAAAAATGATAAATATCATAAAAAATCGTATAGAATGTACCGATTAAATTATACTCAATTGTTTTTACATTATTTTATCATGACTTCAAAATAATTATTTTGAGTTCATATGTAATACAAATAATTTATCCAAATGATCTCTTTATGTCTCTCTTACTTTATCTACAGTTTCTGCCAATCTCTATAACTATACGAAACACATAGAATATCTGTACGAAAACTGACATATATGTGGTAAATTGTTCCTTCCTTGCTGTCAATCAAAGAAATCTGAAAACCTTTCACGTTATTTTGTCAATATAAGCTTCCTTTTTTCCTAGTATGACTTGAGATATTTATTTTGACAATACCTCATTTATTTCTACACATAATGCTGCAAGAAAGAAAAGTTTATGGTTAATATTATGTCGAACCATTTGTTAGATTCTCTAACACTATAGTTCAACCTATCTAATGAAAAAATACTGGCTTAACCCATTGCTTCATTAAGAGTTGAGGACTGAGGTTTAGATAAAATGACAACTTGCACTATTACATGCACTCAATCTTAATCGAATTTATTTGAACAAAATTATCCGAATTGATTAGACCTTATTTTATTTACGTCAAACTTTATTTTTTACTTATTTTTGCTGAACTTACCCAGACTTATTAATTTTTATTAGATTTTATGTGAACTTATATGAATTTGACTGAATTTATTAATTTTTTTTGTTATTAATAAGCAATAAAAAAAATAGAATGGTACCCTATAGTATAGTGTACCACTTTGGTTGTTCTTTTTTTAATTTTGTAGAATCATTTATTAGATTCTCTAAAATATAATTCAACCTATATATCTAATGAAAAAATATTCGCTTAAACTCATTGCTTCATTCAAAGGTTCAGATAAAATGACAATTTTCACTACTACTGGCACTCCTTCATGCAACCATTTCTGCTCTTGAATTTCTTATTATTACTCAACCCCTCTCTTTTATGATATAGCATCAATTAACTCATCTAATGTTGGTGTATACTTAATTGATTGAACACCGTGCGAGTTATCTAAAATAAAAGATATTCTTGAAAATTAATTTTTGTTGAACTAACACTTATAGCTTTTGCAATCCCTGTTGTATTATAACTTTATAAATCTAATTATTATATTTAAGGAAATTCAACACATCAAGTTTGGAATTTGGGCCCAAAAAAATATCAATTTATGAACACCAGCCTAAGAACAATAAGTAAATCAATACTTATTGGCTATTGCATTGCTTACTAATTAAAATGTCTTCACTAATATCACTTGATGTGATTCTCAGAATGCTCAAAGCTCTTTACTTGTAGGTCGTTTTTGACGGTTTGAAAGCAATTTTTCAGTTTAATTTTATTCAAGTTTTTTGCTTAACTAATTATATTATGGTGTAATTACATCACCTTATATAATAGATTGAACAACAAAAAATTCTAGAAGGTTTAAACCCTTGTAAGGTAAAGCATAGTACATAGTTTAGGTAATTTAAACCTAAAAAAATAATGTAAAAAGTAAATAATTTAAAATCTATACAAATCAATTAATTTCTTTTACATATTTACCGTAACCAAAAAATTTGTACATAAGCAAGATATACAAAGAAAATACTATGAAAAGTCTCTAACACTATAGTTCAACCTATCCAATGAAAAAGTATTCACTTAACACATTGCTTCGTTTAGATGTTCAAATAAAATGATATATATTATGCACTATTACTGTCACTCCTTCATGCAACTATTTCCACTCCCAAATTTTATAGTCTCACTCAACCCCTCTCCTTTGTGATGTAGCAAATTAATTATTCCATATGGTGTTGGTGTACACTTCATTGATTGAACATCACGGTGTTATCTAAATAGAAGATATTCCTGATAATTAATTGTTATTGAACTAACACTTAGAGGGTGTTTGGTTGGGATATTTTTAATGGAATGGAATGGAATGAAATCCATTATATTGTTTGGTTGGGCATATTTAGGGTAGAGTCTCATACCCAAGGGTATCTATCTCCACCACATCCCCCTAGAATCTCAATCTCTCCCCCTCCTAAGTTTCTAACTCCATTCCCCTCAAGTTTCAAACCCTAATTAGGAGAGAAAAGAAAGAAAAGCTTTCAAACGTAGTCGTCTTCCTTTTGTATTTTCTGGTGATATTGGACTACCTTGTCATCTTTTAGCAGACTTGATTTCTCTCATTCATCTTCTCGTCATTTTTGCTTTTGGTTGTTTTATGTTGATAAAATTGGTTTTCTAGTATTTATTTATTTATTTAAAAACGGTTTTTTTTACAGATTTTGTTTCCCAGATTTTTCTTTTTGAAAATATATTTTTTTACAGATTTTGTTTCCCATATTTTGCTTCAAAGGTTAATATAGTTTTTTTATTTCATTGTTTTTTTTATTAGTTTACACGTAATTTATTTCATTGTTTTTTGTATTAATTTACACATAACAACCTTTAAAAAAATTACATATACCAAAATTTTTAAAAGAGGATAAAAAGTTGCAATTGTTCTATAATTCAAAAGATATTTGTATAAAATATGAGTAATCAAATATCAAAACTTAACCTATAATGATGTAATCTATTCCAAAAGTGAACCAAACAACATAAATGAATATAGTATCCATTCCAAAATTGAACCAAACAATTTTACATTGGTATGGGGATTTCAATCCATACCAACTTGGTATGAATATCCATACCATTCCAACTTAACGAACCAAATTAAACAGGCCCTTATACCTTTTGCAATTCTTATTGTATTATAACTTTGTAAATCTATGGAGGCAAAACTAACTACATCTATGTTTACAAATCTATATATGAACAAACATTTATCTGATGATTATTTTTCATATTATCAACTTATAATGACATTATTATCTATGTGACACATGACATTTTCAATATGACACTTTCGAATGTATTTACTTTAAGTAAATAGATAAAAATTTGATATGAGAATAGGAATAATAAAAATTTCATCATTTTCTTTTTAGAATATCAAGAAAAAAATTCAAGAACAATTATATTAGCTATAAAAAACTTAAAAAAGTAAATAGAAGTTAAGAAAAGTTTCACGATTGCTGGTGGTTTTCTCCCTCCACTGCTCCTCCTCTATCCGTCGTGTTTGGTTGTGTTAATAGTGAATTCTTTAGCTGCTATTTGTGTTGCATGTTGCTATTATTTAGCATGCTTTAGATTTCTCATTCTACTCATTTTTTATTTTAGCATTCTTGGTGCTAATGAAGGTATAAAGCAGACTTCAATCTATTACTGAAAAAGAATTTAGATCAGTTGTGAGCCAAGTTGATTGTGGTATTATCATTTATCAATGACTTCAATTCACTTTGAAACCAAGTATGAGTTTTGTTTAAATAATTAGTTAACTGTTAAAAGAAATTTTGAATATATAGACTTAAACAACTTTCTCTTACAAAAATTTATTGAGTTATTGAATAACGATATAATTAGTAATAGATTTTTTAAATCTTCAAATTCATATAAAATTTAGAACAATATCTTAAAATAGATATCCTTAATAATGCACCTATATAAAAAGATTACAAAATTTGAAAAATTTTCTATAACTTATTTGACAATTCCTTTTTTTTTAAAAGAATGAATATGGGCTTAAATGACTTTGAATTTTAAAATCTATTAAGTTATTTAGGCCTAGATTTAGTAAGTAATATATTTATCTTAACATACATACAGTAATTCACCCATATACATAAGAAGATTGCAAATAGGAAAAAAATTCTATAATTTATTTGACAATTTCGATTTTTATATTTTCGATAAGTTTTTACATAAAAGATTACACTAACTCACCCATACCCATATATTTTTCGATTTTTACAGATAGTAAAACTAAATCATAAGTTTTGGAACACTTCCTTATATACAACATTAATCGTGATATTATATGTTCTAGAATGATGAGGCCGTCTATTTGTTACTCTAGAAATGACTACATAAAACTCACCCTCAATGAAAACTGATCTAGAGAGATACATGATTAACATAACAGATCTAATTTTCATCACAAACTTAGGAAAATAAAAGCAGCACCATCCAGCAGATCCTTATAAATAGAGTTGCAGATCGTGCATCTCCTTACAACACCACATGAGTAAAGCCCAAAGTCTTAGCCAAATGTCAAACAATATCATATTGTTATTTGTATCTTAATAATAGTTGTACTGATCTTGTTCAGTAGATTAGTTAGATATCTCAGCGCATATATCTTCTTAGTTTATCTTCTCATAGTTGACTTTCATCCTTTTGTAAACTATATCCTCTTTTTTTATGGGAAACTATATCCTTTGTTGTATACTACTCCTACTGATATACTATATAAGTTTGGCAATCAATGACGATATGTAACTCTCCAAACTCTTTCATTATGCATTGTTGATTCACAAAACTAACTAACTTTCCTTGACCCTAAAACATAAAAAAAAAAAAAATGAGATTGTGTTTGACGTGAGCTAAAAGCCTATAACATACCAGAATAGTTTGGAATTAATGGTGATTATCATCTTCTTTGCTATTCTCTTTCTCGTTCATCCTCTCTCTTCAACTCTTCTCTCAGTTTAATCACAATTATAGTAAACATCAAAACTTTAAACTGTAGAATTGATATTAAATATCAATAAAATGATACCTCATCAGTATAGCTTCTAATCAATTATCATGTGTTCTATTCTCCTCTACTCCTTGTTACTCCCTTATTTCTTTGCCACCTCTATATATCTCATATCATTCTCATATCATCAATCAAAACAATAAAAAAAACTTACACAAAACTAAACAATCAAAGCAAATAGATAGAAATCTCTTCAACTATTCACGCAACTTTTGAACTTACACGTGAAACTTTTTGTTTAATTTAAAATATTTTATATTTTAACAATATTGAATACATACACATATTTCTGATTTCGTCAAAAGTTGATAAACTATAAGATAATGAATCATATATTGAATGTTTTCCATTTGCTTTGTTTGTCCTAGTTGTAACTTTTGCCCAAGAAAAAACGTGATCATCTTTATGCGGCAAGTTGAATTCTCACATTTTGGTAACCAATTTTCCAATGTAGAGCCATAAGTTTCTTCAGTTAAACTAAATTAACCCTCACGTTTTGTTCAACATTTAATATTCACCCCATGTTTTTAAAAGACTTAGGCTATGTTTGCAGAAGCATTTCATGTGACTTAAATGATAAGGTGCTACTATTTTAAGCCACCTTATATGATTAGTAGTGTTTGATGGAGGAACTTAAATAAAATTTAAGTCCAAAATTTGACTAAAATTGAGTTGGAGTAAAATATAGCTTCTGAGAACAGGTGCTGAATTTTTTTATTATTATTATTATTTCTTTTTATCTTTTTAAGCCTAAAAATATATTTTATTTTTATTTTTTTAAGTCTAAAAAGATATTTCAGCTACAGTCATAAATTATATCACCAAACAGGTTACGCAATCAGCTAGCTTATCAGTTTCAACACCTTAATAGTTTCAGCTGCTACCTAATCAGTTTCAGCTGCTACCTAATCAGTTTCAGCCACCTTATCAATTTCAGCTCCATTTCAGTCAGTTTTGCCAAACATAGCCTTAAAGATATTTTTAAAATAATAATTTTAATCATATAATTTTATAGCATTTACCTATAATTTTATAGCTTGTCCAATATGTTTCAATAGTCATCAATTTACCGCATAAAATACTTGTCTGAAGATTACTTATTGACTTAAAAATACCAATATTAACCTAAAAGTGACCTATATTGACTTAAAAGTGATCCATTTTGACTTAAAGTGAATATTTCTACTAATAATAATTTATTATACATCAGATGCATCCAATACTAATTGTAATTTTATAATATACTTGACAAAATTAAGGTTCACTGAAATCTGACTGAAATTTGTGGGTAATGACTATATATTTAGCAGATTTTTTGAGATACACTGTACTAAACTAAATGTTCTCGTATATAGTTGTAATTTCTCTCAACATGTCCTTGAAATCATGTTGTCAAAGACAAACAATGGAAATGCTTCACAAATTTGAACGTTCACTTATCATTCGAATCATTTGATTTGTAATAACTTGAGTTCGTCATGTAGTGAACATATTTGAAAATACTTCTAAAATCTACACGGTTTTGTTTAATAGTATAAGATAGATATACTAACTCTTGAAGTGTTTTCTCTCTCCAAATATTAACTCTTGAAGTGAAAATTATATGGACATCTTTCATGATATTTTTCATGATTTTCGTGAATTATAATATACTACCTCCAGGTCATTATTAGTTTACCCGTATTCTTTTTTGGGACGTCTCTTATTAGTTTACCTATTTCTTTTGTTTCTATTTTCGGAATGATACCAGTTACTTTCCATCACACATACATTCAACTTTAACATAAAATAATAGATTCTCTTTCTTTCTATGCCCTACAACATTGTTAGTTTTTCCTAAAACTTTGTGCAAAAAAAACCGGTCAACTAATAAAGACCGGAGGGAGATAACACCACATAAAACGTGTATTTATAATTAATATTCACCGGTCCTTTTGATTTTGAATTTGAAAACTTGCTTGAATTACTTCCCTAATTTATGCAAAGTTTGATATATATATGATATCAATCACGTGATTATTGTCCTAGATTGATTATGTAATTGTAAACAAATATCATTAATTGATAATTTCCATATTAAAGCTTGATTGAATCAATCCCTAAAATCACGTAATTCAATTTAGGAATGATTTTGATTTAGGTGATCAACTTGCACATGATTTAGGTGATTGCTAAGAATTTCGGATACTATCAATTTAAATTAAGTGATTGATTGAAAACTATCATTAACATTGGCAATAATTAAGATTGATTGATAATTTAAATCCATTGCCCTCTAATTACAATCTCTTAGGAGTAATTCACCGAAAAGATATCTTACTAATAGAACTTAAAAGGATGTAAGTACTTTTTTTTACTTAGGTAGCGATACTGAAGTCACACTTGAATAAGCGTAAAACAATAGCAAGTTTTTATTGTTATTAATTTTTGTTACTGATAAGAAAAAAAAAAGACAGCCTAAGAGTTATATACAAAATATAGTTTTGGATACTTATCATGAAAAATTATATAAATTTTGTTCCTAATAATTATTACTCAAATACTCACTTAATTGATGGGTAAGATAAGCAACATCCCCAATATTTAGACTTAATCCTTTTAACTTCTTTATATTTCACCTAGCAAACAATGATATAAAGTCATATACTTAATAACATCACCCGTCATATAGGCCAATTCACACCAAGATCTTGTATAACTCCAATTTCATGGACATTTTTGTGTTTAGTTTCTCGACATAGAAGGGGACACATAAACAAAATTAATTAAGTTTCAAATTTCATGTTATTTTTTCAATATTAATATGTGTAATTTGTGATATGGAACATGGTGTCTTTTATGTATGGTGTATGTATAAGTGGTTTAGTGATCGAAATTGGAAATTGATGGATAGATTCTAGAAGTAATGTTTCTTGAATTTACATTAGATGGCAAATGATGCTAAAATTCATGTTGACAACCTATACGATTGATAGCAATAATTCTCTTAACATTAGTTAGTAGTTTTAACTCAAAGATATCCACCTCAATACAGAACCATAGATCAATACTTCTCACAAAATTACTTGTAAACTATATGCGTATTCATAATATGGACGGATCATATAAATCAGGCAATTATATCTCTAAAGAAACTCTAATACATCAATTAATGAACTAAATACTCTATTTGTAGAGGATAATGAACCAACAATATACCCTCTTCTTTTTTACAACAATTTTGGGAATGTAATAATAATAAAAAATTGTAAATTCCTTAGCTTCCTAGTATGTCGTTTACATTATTTCATACAAATTAACTATGACCATAATATCTTTGCAAAAAATAAAACTATGACCATAATATATTTTATATATATAAAAAAAAATGATATAGAGTAAACTAATGAAACTAATGACAAATTGTGTTACAATCACGACAAAAATAAAGATGACAAATAATATTAAACATTGTTACAAAAAACTCTAATGTAATCCCATGCAAAAATGTTAAGCAATGACGTGACATATGATACAATAGTTCATTCACGCAAGCCATAAATAACGAATTGATCTTCCCATTTGATGTTGCGAGTGAATTGATCATCTTCTACAGAAAATTGGATGTTGTTGCAAACCGTGAATGATGTTGTCATATTTTTTTCTCAAATGATGTATGAAAACGTGTTTAGGGATTATGAATTTTGATGTTGTAGTGAAATGCAAATATGATTAGGGTATTTATAGTGCAAATTAAAGGTTGTTTTTTACTCGATTTTTTATAAGAAAATTAATAAAATATCATTAAATTACGAATTTCCATAATAAAGCTTGATTGAATCAATCCCTAAAATCATGTCATCCAAATTAGGAATGATTTTGATTTAGGCGATCAACTTGCACATGATTGAAGATTGTAATTGCTTGTTTCCATGTGGAGTGAATCAATCCCTAAAATCACGTAATCCAAAATTATTGTTGATTGACAATTAGAATAAATATTGATTGATTGATTGATAACTTAATTTTATTACCATGTTAATAATTTTTTAAGAATTTCGGATAATATCAATTTAAATTAACTGATTGATTGACAATTACAATTAAGGAAGACAATAATTAAGATTGATTGATAATTTAAATTACTTCCCGTATTTAGCTAGTTAGTAATATTTTCGTAAATACCCAATATGGCATTTAAAATTTTCGGCCAACCTAATATTAATTTGAATTACGTAATTGTACCCATAATTAACATCAATCACATTAATATATAAATGGAATATCCTTGATTTCTGGAAATCTCATATGATATCATGAAATTACTTGCCTAACTTAAAAAACCAATCAACTTAAATTTCGATTTCTTTTGCATTTTTCATTAAAATTTCGGCCATTATATTCCGAAATGCCACGTGGACACTCTTATTGAGAGTTTTAGTTTGAGAAGCTCTAGAATTGCTCGGTTAATGTGAGCTTGACACGTCAGCTTTTTTCTTCTGCTTTAGATAATAGTATAGATACTAGGAGGCTTTAATACTAAAGTTTTAATGATGGAAAAGGTTTTTAAGCACTTTTAAGAAGGGTTCAAATCATTTTATTATTGTTGTAAATCCATAAAGGATAGATTATGGATTTATATTGGTTGTTTTAAGCAGATAATTCTCTTTAGGCGACTTTTAAGGTTGTTAAAGTAGCCTTGAATTTTGTCTACACAAGGTACGTACATACATATGTGTTGATTGGATTAGTATCATGATTTAAGGATGAGAATTATTTAGTATCGATCATGTACAGGGAACTAATTGAGATCATATGTGATTACTATTAAGTTGGAATTGCATATTTTATACCGTTGTGTGAAACATGTTGATTATGAGATTTATATTATGTTGGTATGGAAGATTGATGCAAGCATAGGGGATTTGGGAACTTTATTGTATTAGTTCATATGCGAAATTAATATATATTTATTAGTCTGGGTCATGATTGAATCATGTTGTTCCCTTTTTAGTATTTTACTGTTTTATAAGGACCGAGGGCCTTATTTGGTCAGTTGATATTTTATACCTTTGAAAGTTTGCTTGGTTATTGGCTAGGTTTAATAAATAAGGAAGATTAGATTAAAGATCGAATTAATCTTGGGTCGTTAAGTTGTTTGATCACTTATCTAATCCTAAGATAAAAATGAAAGTTGTAATTGTTTGATAATTGTATTATTTGTATTGCTTATGAGTCATAACAAGTAATAAATGGTAAATCATGTAAAATGAAACGTGGATAGCAATAGCTTTAGACTTGTGCACATCTGAAGTGTTTGACAAGTAGAGAGTTGGAGTACATGGTGATAGCCTATGGCTTTTCCTGGGATCGGATTGATCAGCGTTCCTATTTTTATTTTAGAGGTTCATAGATATCGTAGGTCATGGAAATACGGAGTCGCGCCCATATTTCGTCTTCCAAAGGGAAGGCTGGTTTTTTGTCAGACAACTCGTTCCATTGACTATTCCATTTAAAGTAATTATATTATTGGTTGTGAAGTTTAGTTCAGTAAGATTATCTGCAAGTTTAGTATATTATTGTTTATTCCTATTGTTATGTAGTAGTATCATGTTAATTAGGATTATATCTTTATTTATTATGTAGTACTCAGCTTTGCTGATTACGTGCTTTTGTTTGTGTGTGTTGATCCTGGATATGTCTTATTGATCCTATGATGACCTATTGTGGTGAGCAATCTCTATGGATCAATAGTGCATTGTCCATCTACATGTTTGAAGATGATGCATCATCGGGTCCGGGATTGGAGAGCTTGTGTAGTCTACTTATCATACATTGAGTTCATACTTTTATAAGTTGGTTTGGTTTTAAATTTGACTTTATTGGTTTGATTTTTGGAGTTGACTTTGTAGCTTACTAAGTTTTTTTATGAAGTTATTGATTATGTTTTCCGTTGCGAAATTCCGAATAAGCCAATACGTTATCACACGGGCGATAATGCTTTGATGATTATCTAAGTTTTATATTGAAAAGGTGTTTTGGAAAAGAAAGAATTATTGGGTGTTACAAAGTTATTGGCCTTTCGTACCAACTTTAAATTTTTAGGCGCTTAATTAGCTAGTTACTTAAATTAAATTTCTTAGAATTGAGCTCCTACTTATTCGTTGTGTTCAAATTACATTTCGAAACAATTTGCAAGATTTCAAGATTTTAAATATTTCATTTAATTTTGGTTCCAATTTTTTTTAAGGGACCGAAACATTTTTTTATTTTCGAATATTTCTTGGTTCTAATTTTTCAAACCCTATTATATAATTTTTATTTATTTTTTTGATTTCTTTTAATAATCCGAGGGAAAAAAGTATATATATTATTTATTTCATTATTGAGTTCAATACTTCTAGTTTATTTTGTTTACTTTATTATTTTGTGAGAGAATGGTAGTATAGGAAGGATATGTAGGATAGAAATAGTATATGTTTGCATTAAATAGTTAGTTCAGCATGATTATAAATTTTTATTCCATGCTAACTGTTTATGTTATTCGTATGCTTATGTTGTTGGTTATGCTTTCTTACTGTTTATTGTTGGGATCATACGTTAAATGAGAGTACCAATTGCTTATAGAAGTATTGTTTATTTGTTATAGACCTCTAACCATGTCTGATAGAGAAGATACTAGAGTAGGGAGCTACTACAACCCTATTGTATTGAGTGATGATGAAAGTGATGAAGGTTATGAGTCTGACAGTGATAGCTACACCAGTTTAGAACTTATTATGTGTTGTGTCTTGAAATTAGGCATCCTTAATAATGATGATGATGTAATTCAAGAGTTTGATTGTGCTAGAGGACAAACCCAACAAGAAATCTACAATGCGACTTGGAGATATTATTAGAGCGATGTTAGTGATTCAGAGTTAGAAGATGATGAACATCAACCCAATAATATAATTACTTTAAATGGAAGATGATGAACATCAACCCAATAATTCGAAGATCTACTAGACCTAGGAATGCAAGTTATTATTATTTTAGTGAAAACTCTGGAGACTTGGAAGATGAAATGTTTACACTATAAAAGTATAAAGAAAATAAGAATATGAATGATAATGTAACTCCATAAACTCTTTATTTATGTTCTAAGGTTAGTAGTTGAATAAGTAGCTAATCTACAGTGGTTTAAATTTCCTTCTTTAGCATTTTTATATTGTTGGAGAATAAGTTGGTTATTTTGGATTGGAAATAATATTCTTATTATCGTTTGAGGAATAAAAGTTATTATTTAGTTATTTGAGTTGAGTGAGAATGTATTTTAGTATGCGAAAAGGGGAATATTTTCTTTTATTACTGTGATAGGTTGCATTTGATCCTTATGTGATTATTAATGTGCATGAGTATATGATTGTTTGGTCCATAGTGTGTGAACATAATGTTATGGTAACTCCATGAGAATTGTATGTTGATGCGATCTTGTATGGTCAAATCAAGTGTTGCCTTTGTAGAGAATGGCAAGTAAGTTGTGTATTGAAACCTAAAGTAGAGCTACGTTAAATTTTAGGTCGTGCAATAGAATGGCTAACAACGATAACGCCTTAGCTTCTGCTATTCGCCTATTGGCAGAGAAATTAACTTAAGAAAGAACTAGGAGTCCATATCCTGTTGGGGACATGTTTGAAAGGCTAGCCAAAGTTAAGCTACCATACTTTAAGGGTTAAGATGACCCTACCTTCTTAGAGAGTTGGATTAGGGAGTTTAGAAAGTTATTTGGGGATGTGAACTGTCTTGAGGGTATGAAAGTAGGTCAAGTTGTAATGTATCTGAAAGATGAGGCCTAGTTACGATGGAATGAAAATGGAAATAGACTTAGTGTTGCGGAATGGTTTGAGAGGGAATTTTTATCCTGCTTTTATGAGGAAACCGAAGGCCTAACATTGTCACAAATGAGGAGTTTCAATTGATATTGAATCCAAGTACTTTAAAGAACTAGACAAATAGGTTCATTTTCATCAATTGACTTAGGAGCTTGACCTTGACTTGTATCACCTCCACCCATACCTTGCCCACTTTATATTTCCATTTTATAAACTAAGCCAGCAAAACAATTGCGTATTCATATAATCAATGACATTTCAACAACATATTCACAATTATGCTGAAATTTGATGATGACAGGAATCTTATGCTGAAATTTTTGCCCCTTTTGTTTTCTTTGCTCCTCGATTTTGATGTTGAGTTGAAGTGGAGATACAAAAGTTGATGGTAGAATGAAGGTTTGATGCCTGATATCTTACGAGTTTGAGATTTTGGTTTGATTTAAATTATTATTTTCAAGTTTCGAGGACGAAACTTTAAATAAGGGTGGGAGTATCTAATAGCTCTATTCTTAAGAATGTTTATTTAAAAGCTGATTATATTTAATAACTAAATTATTTTTTGAATATTTTTAATTCATTTGGGTTAAAGTATGAATATTTATTTTCGAATATTTACTTAAGTTTATAAAGTTTTTATTATTAAAATTATTTTAGGGTTCATGTGCGACTAAATTGAGCGGTATTTGATCAAATAGGAAGTCAAAGTCGGTTTTTCCTTTAATTCCTTTTACCCTCTGTCGGTTTGTTTGAATGAAATAATAACCTCAAACCCAAAAATCTTTCTCTCACCCGAGAAAACCCAACCCATCACTCCTTCTCTCTCCATGTGAAGACCCAAACCCCAAAACCCAATTTTCTCTCTCTCCTTGTTGTTCTTATCGGTGTCCCCAACCCGCCGGACCTGCTGTCGCTTTATCAGTTCTTTCTCTCACTGGAACTTTCTTTATCCTCTGTCGTGCAACCTTGTGCGGTCACCGTAGGCACAACTCTACTTCTTCCCTCTTCGATCTCCCTCCCCAGATTCGTTCTGGCTTGCTGCTGCATCGAGATCATGTGAACGTCGCACCGCCTGCGGGAACCGCATGCTGCTGCTTGCATCTCGCCAAATTACGTTACCCCTGCCTTGTTGCGTGGTTCCACGCTGCTCTTGTGAGCAGATCAGCAGAGGTATACTCGTACCTCTTTCTTTTCCTCTTGAAATTCTGAGTTCAAGTTTATAAATCAAGCCAAATTATACCTTTGATGAACTAATTAATTAAGTTAAGCCCACAATTGATTTTGCTATAAAAACATGTTTTTGATTTGTAAAATGAAAATCAGATATTAGTGAGTTTACTAGTGTGATTATTTGTAATAATAATCGAGATTAAAGTTAGAATAGTTATTGTTATTATTGTTGGTGTTAGGATTGTTCATAAGATTAGTTTGAGCATTACTATTAATATTGTTGTTGTTGGAGTAATTGGAGCTAGTTTATGGAATTCATGTTGGTTAGTAGATGCTCAAAGAATAGCAATGAGGTGAGATTTGTGAAATGAAGTTTCAAATTGAATTATTTTGAGATGATCTGGTTGGATTGTAGTGAACGACTATTTATTGAATTGATGAATAAGATTATATTAGAAGAGGACAATTAGATTAATTTCTCATTTAGTAAGCAATTCATTTATTAGTTTGTGGTTATTGAGGTGTAATTAGATAGCGATTGCTAATGTTGCGAGGATGGTGGAGATCTCCAAATTGGGAATTTTTTACAATTATATTTTCTAGATTAGATTAGCTTAAGACCGAATCCTAATTATGGTTATATTGATGTGAGGTGAATGGTGGTGGAATGTTCGATCTAGTGTTGGTGGTCGATGATTATTTTTAATGATTTATTAAGGACTGTATTGCTTTTTCAGGTAACTTTTATGTTCAGTAATATAATTTACTTATGCTCATGTGTGTGTGAATCTGAATGTTATATTTTCGTATATAAGTTCGCACTATGGCTATAGTTATAATTGTGTTGTTGAAATGTCATTGATTATATGAATACGCAATTTTTTTACTGGCTTAGTTTATGAACTGAAAATAGAAAGTTGGCAAGGTATGGGTGGAGGTGATAAAAGTCAAGGTCAAGGTCAAGCTCCTAAGTCAACTGATGAAAAGGAACTTATGTGTCTAGTTCAGGGAGTACTTGGATTCAAGCTTAATTGAAACTCCTCATTTGTGACAATGCGTGAGTGGGAGAATAATTCAATCAATGAAGCATGACTTGGCACCATTTCTAGAGTCTTAGTTAATTTTAATTCTAATTAAGTCTTTTAGATCAGCAAATAAGTAGTCCGAAAATATCTTGTTGAATTTTCGACCAGCTTAGGGTATTTTTAGTGTCCTTGTGTTCCAAGTATGCAAGTTGGCCTTGAGTTGTATTAATTTCCTTAAGTATATTAGACGTCTAAGGGGGAATTAGGGCTGATTTGGAGTTCCTTTGAGTACTCCTTTATCCTCTCCAAGAATCAAGGGATTATGATGCAAGGTGCCAGGTTGTATTTGCTTAAATACTTGGCTGAAATTTTCGGTTATTGTGGTGCTTGGAGGACAAGTTTATTCTTTTTGTTGTTTCATTATTTTGATAATGACAAATAATTAAACTTTATTTGATTTTAGTTTATGTTATTCGTATGTTTCTAGTTTATTTTGTTAGATTTAATTTCGTGTGTTTTAGATTTATTCTTTCTGTTAGTTAGATTTATTCTTTCAGTTTTAATTAGTTTATTTATTTTAGACTTCACAAATAATATGTTAAAAAACTTATGAAGAATTGATTAGGAGTTTAATCAAGATTAAGTTGTTAAATTTTATTTGTGACAAACCATTAATATTATGGAAGTAAAAATCTAATATATTATGATTCCATAATATTCTGTTTACTTAGTTGTGTTTAGTTAGTTGTGTGCAGCCTTTTGATTTTTCTATAAACAAGGAGCCGCCAAAAACTAACCTAAATAAGCGCCCAAAATAGATGCGTTGAGGTAGTTCCTACAATTTAGGAACCACAACAACCAACCTATTAACAAGGCGTGGGATCGTGGAAGTTGCGCGTGTTAATGGCTAAGATTGTGGAACTTAACTAACCAACTGCCAACGGTCATATAAACGGACATATTGATGGGAGAAGTGGCTGAATAAAGCTACGTGTGATCTTGGAGAAGATCATGGAGAAAATCATGGAGAAGATCGTGGAGAAGAACTCGAGAAGATAGGTTTCTACAAATAGTTGTTTGTAATGATTTTTTTATGTATGCTTTCAGAATTTTCTATGTAATATTTTTAGTGAAAGTATATTCGGTTTTCTTCTTCTTAGTACTTAGTGTATTATAGATTGGGTTGAGTGAATCTAAATCTGTAATCATTTTGAGAGAAAAAGAGAAAGAGAAAGAGAAAAGAGAAAGAGAAAAGACTTCGAGTGAAGTCAAGAGAGAAAGTCAACTATTCAGGGGGAACAAGCTGACTGGGAACCAGTTCCTAATGGAACAGAGTAGGTCTGAGTTTAGGTTGTACAAAAGAGTCTTTTGGCCTAAAGTTATTAAAGAGAATTGAGTCAAAATCACTCGTGGTCAAGGTTTTTCTTCCTATTGGGCCTAGGAAGTTTTCCTTGTAAAAATCTTGTGTTTTTATTTCTTTCTTATTCATGCAATTACTTCTTTCTTATTTAATCATTTTTTTATTTCCGCAAAAAGTTTGAAAATCTCCCCAACTACAATTCACCCCCCCTCTTGTAGTTGTTTAAGTGTTCGTCCAAGACTAACACTTTTTATGATTAATATAATTAGTCATGTCACGCTACCTTACAAGAACATGAATGATTTACACAAAAACCTTTGTTCTTGAATTAAATTGTGCTTTACAATTATTTTCGGCCATTAGCTTAATTCTCGGGAGTGTTAATTAATCTAATATTTAATCTACTTAATTTCAGGAGCGGTTTTGAGTGAGGTTAAGAGTTAACTAAAATATTTATGAGTGTTTATTTTGGTTATCATACCCGAATTCCTTGTGCTTTATTCGAGTTTCCTTGATTGTTTCTTCTTCTTTGGAGTTGCAATCATATCAATTGGTATCAGATTTTTCCAGTAGGGTGAGGATCGAAGGGGTTCTATTTTCATTATTAAGTCTTTCTTCTAGTTAATTCTAGTTGTTATTTCGATCCTTTGTCGGGGTTTGTGTGGTTGTTGGCTTGCTACGTCTTCTTTGGCGTGGCATATTACTTGTGTTATCATGTCTGAAATTGCGGAATTGAAAAGTCTTATTGATCAACTAGATAAAACACAGTTAAAGACACAAGCTAGGGCAGAAAAATTTGAAAATGCTCATAAAATTATTGTTGATATGGTGATGAAAAAGAAGACCCTAATCACATTGACTATGATTCTGCCGTTGAAGAAGTAAAACATGTTAAACCGACTTACGAAAGCTACTCTTTAACAATAGTCACCATCCTCAAACTGATGGCCAAACAGAGGTAACAAATCGCACCCTTGGTTCCTTGTTGCGTGGTCTTGTGAGTAAGACTCAAAAAGATTGGGATGTGAAGCTGGCACACGTGGAGTTTGCTTATAATCATTCTCATTCATCAACTACCTTACATTATCCATTTGAAGTAGTTTATGGTGTTAATCCCTTTCTCCCAATTAATCTTGTTTCTCTTCCTAAAAGTGAGATTCATGCAGATTCAAAGAAGAGGTTGGAAGCTTTTAACAAGACTTGTTCTCAAGTAAAATCTCGTATTGAGAAGATGAGCACACAATACAAGGAGAGAGCTAACAAGCATAGACGCCAACCTAGATTCAAGGAGGGTGACTTAGTATGGATTAATTTGAGGAAGGAAAGGTTTCCAAGCAAGAGAAAGAACAAGTTGATGCCTAGGGAACCATTTGAGGTTATTGGAGTCATTGGTGATGGATCTTACAAGATAGACTTACCTAGTGACTATGGAGAGGTAAGTGTTACTTTCAATGTTATTGACCTATCTCCATACAATTGAGGGCAAATTCTTTTGAAGAAGGGCAAAATGATGCGGATTCAAAGGCATCAAGTCAAGTAGAGTCAATTTCACTTCTTATGGAACACATGGTGTTCATTTTGAAGACTTACAACAATGCATTTGTATCATGTGTCACTTGGCTCAAAGAAGAAGCTACTTAGCATTGAACTTAGTGTCACTATTAGTTAAGTTAGTTGAGTTGTTTGGCTTATAATAAAATCCAAAAATGACTTGTTAATTTCGGATCTTTAAGTCTTAATGTCATGGTTGTATTTTAGGAAATAGCTGTCTTAACTTAGAGGGTTACTTGGCCGTGTGTCCTTATGTAATTAAGGAAAGATTTGCCATCTTTCCTAAGCTTTTGTTTCCTTAAGTTCTAGCTAGATTCTAGGCTAGAATTAAGGGAAAATACTTTCCTAAAATACTCTATGTTGGCCGAATGGCTTGGTTGATTGGAGGGCAAGTTGATTCTTGTCATTACAAATAAACACGTCATGCTACATTACAAGAGCATGAATTATTTAGACAAAACCTTGTTATTGATTTTAATTGTGCCTTGAATTTCTTTTCGACCACTATTTAATTTTCAGGATTGTTAATTAACTAGTACTTAATCTAATTAATTCCAAGAGTGGTTTGAAAGAGATTAAGAGTTAACTAAAATATTCAAGAGCGTTTATTTTGGTTATCAAATCCGAAATTCATTGTTCTTTGTTCGAAGTTCTTGAGTGGTCAACTATACTAGTTGTGCATTCATATCACCGGCATAGGAATTCCGAGGAAAAATGCGTAAGGTCGGTGCCTACCCGTCCTAACCAACTATTATTGGCCAAAATAAACCTAGGGTTAGACAGGGGACCTAAACGACGTCTTATTTCAGAGGAAGTTGTAGAAGGATCATCTGAGTCGTTGGACGGACCTGATGTGACTTCTGCCTCCTTAGTCACATCCATCTCCATATCTTGTTCGGATAGACTGGCCTTCAAAGCCCTTTCAATAAATTCTTCTTCTTGGACGCTCTTGGGGGAAGAAGTTTCGGGTGCTGGCCGAGCACTTTGTACCTCACGTTCCCTTTTTTCGGGGATTCGACCGGTTGATGCCTCCATTTATGAGCTAGAGGCCGAGAGGTTTACCCCACGTCTTAGACGAGCAGTCTTCTTTGATGCGCGCCAGATTACGCTGCATAGGTAAAGATTGGATCATCTGACTTTGCCTTCCATGTCCAGAAAAATAAAATGCATGACCAAGCAGAATAGGCCCAACTCTAGAATGTGCCGAAGATGGAAGGCTATATGTTCTAGTGTTAAGACCAACTCTTAAGCGGGCGGGATTATTCGATGAAGAAGAAGAATCCATTTTTCTAAAAAATGAAGAGAAAAGTAAAAATTGAGAACAAGAAGAAGGAAGGGATACCTGTTAAGTTACTCGGACGGATGTTGAAGGTTTTTGAGATCTTGGACGGATGCACTTCCTCTCTCTAGAAATCCGGTAAGAAATGGGCAGAGTCTCTCTCTCTCTAGAAAAATTCTCTCAAGGTGTGAAATGAACTCAGAAAGAACAAAAGCTCATATTTATAGGGAGGTTAAAATGACCTCCCCTTCGAGTAAAAACAAACGTTGTATTCAAAAAACCCTTGAGAGTTGACCGGTAGACACTGGTAAATTGGCGCCTTCTTCATTTTTCAAAAAAGTAAAGCAGTTCTCTTAAGTTGAAAGAGAATTTTAACCATCTTAGCGCCCAAACAGTAAAAAACCTCTTTTAGGGGCAAATGTTGTAGCCTAAAGATAAACGGCTCTAACTTGGACACGTGGATCTATCAGGAGCATACACGTACCTTTCCTGCATTGGGAGAAGTACATGTCCATCTTTCTGTCCTAGTTTGTACTTAGGACCAGGGTCGCAAAGGGGCATTTGCATAAAGTTCGATGATGTGTACTCTCCAATAAATGTCTGTCACGTATCATGATTCCATTGCTTAGCCAGTCAGGTGTTCCCAAATTAGGGTGACCTCAAGATATAATAGTTATCTCAGACACTATATATAGTCCTTGAAATCAGGAGAAAGGTACGTTTTCAAAGCAGTGTACTGTTACTCTATCACAATTCTCTGTCTCTCTAACGGTTTCCTTTACTACTCTTGATACCTGACTTACGCTTCGAATGAGGAAATACCACCTAAACCTCCAGGGTGGGTCCCTTATTTGCAGGTTCGAAAGCATAGCTCAAGTTCGGGTTATTTGGGTTAAGGTATTGTTGCACAAGTCTCCTTTTGAAGAACCTGTTGTGGGAATAGCAGTATTTTACGAGTCTAGCATTATTGTTATTGCCATTGCCATTGCCATCGCCATTGCCATTGCCATTGCCATCGCCGTCGCCATCGCCGTCGCCGTCACCGTCGCCGTCTCCGTCGCCGTCTCCGTCTCCGTCGCCGTCTCCGTCGCCGTCCCCGTCGCCGTCGCCGTCGCCGTCGCCGTCGCCGTCGCCATCGCCATCGCCATCGCCATCGCCATCGCCATTGCCATTGCTATTGCTATTATTGAGATTTTATGAAAGTTGGAACTAGTAGACACTTGTGATAATTAAATAATTATGCGTTAGAGTGCTGAATGAACTCAAGTGAGGGTTGTGTTTATGAAATGAAATATTGAAACCGCTATGTATGGATTGAGATCATATTGGATTAAATATGTTCACATTTGATTGAACAAGATGTCGAAAATGCATACATTTTTTATGTGATGACTTGAATTAAAAGTTGTCAAACACTAAAAGTGAAATATCGAAGGTAAATGACGAACAGGTTGCCTTGTATGGGAGGTTCAGCGGCCCCCTACAGGTTATCTTGTTACTAAGCTGGTTTTATGTTTGTTGTCTTCCTTTTATCTTGTTGTGATCCAAATAGAAGGGGTGTGCACTCTATAGACTCTATTATTATGGCATTACGTTATCCGTAGTTGGTTACAGGGGATTGAGCTCGGCCTATAATGTTGAAGTAAGTGGTTACAAGGGATTAACCCTGGCTTACTGGCGTTTTCTTTCCTCTCATTGAATAACTGAATGAATTGAATTAATTATATGATTATTCGGTGTATATAAATGTGTATATGTACTACGATTTCTAAACCTGTTAGTCTACTATTCTACAAAGTACTTTCAACTTAAGTATTTTATGGGATGGAGTTGTAATTACTCAGTTTTTCTGATTTTTTGGGAGCTTGTCTCTCTTGCTTCTTTTCAATGTATTTGTGCAGGTGGGTGATCGACAGGGGAACAAAAGGGAGGTCATTAGAGTTGTCATCCACTTAGCTTACGACTTGCGCTGGAACTCTAAAACACTTAAGTAATTAGTAATATTTCATGAACGATTTACTTGGTTGTAAGGATTAATTAATTTGAGTTTAGTATGCTTTAATCTAGTCTTGCATTTATTTCCAAGGATATAAGTGCGGCGGTAGCGCTCCCGTCGAGTCGAACCTTGTGGATTTTCCCTAATCTTGAGTTTAACTAAATGAAGGAGGGTTCGGGTCAACGGGGATGTTGCACTACCTTACAAGAGTATGAATGATTTACACAAAAACTTTTTTGTCATTGATTTTAATTGTTTTTTCAATTAACTTCGACCATTAATCAGATTTACAAGAGTGTTGATCTTAATAGTGTTTAAACAACTTAATTTCAGGAGTGGTTTGAATGTGTTTAAGATTCTTTTTGAGTGTTTCAAAAGTGATCATTCAATAAGAAATATCCTTGTTTCTTGTTATAAATTTAGGATTTTCCATTACTTTGTTCAAGTTGGACGTTTTCCTTTGAGTGTTGAATTACTCCAGTTGAGCATTCATATCAAAGAGGAAGTCTATGTGGAACAACCACCCGGATTTTGAAATTATGATTTTCCAGATCAAGTTTTTAAACTAGATAAGGTTCTGTATGGACTTAAGCAAGCTCCTATAGCTTGGTATGAAAAATTTTCTAAGGTGATCAAAATGATTTTAAAAGAGGTAGGGTTAACAAAACATTATTCCTAAAATTCAAAAACGTTGAGTTATTGATTGTCCAGATTTTTGTTGATGACATTATATTTGGTGCTACTGACGAATCATTATGCAAGTACTTTGCAGATCTAATGAGTAACGAATTCGAAATGAGCATGATGGATGAGTTAAATTTCTTCATTGGGTTAGTAATCAAACAAATAATAAAGGTATTTTTGTTCATCAACAAAAATATATCAAAGAATTAATTAAGAAGTTTGGCTAAGAAAATTCTAAGATCAACCATACACATATGGGAACTGCAACTAGGCTAGATGAGGATTCCATAGGAACAATGGTGGATCAGAAGAGAGGTTTGATTGGCTCCTTGTTGCATCTAATTGCAAGTCGACCAAACATTGTTTTTATTGGTGGATTGTGTGCTAGGATTCAATCTGATCCAAAGGAATGTCACTTAACAGTTGTAAAAAAGATCTTGAGATACTTGAAGGGAATCGATGACCTAAACCTGTTCTATCTAAGGAGTGACACGTTTGAGCTTCAAGGATTTGCACGCAGATTATGCTGGAGATTTGGTAAATAAAGAACCTCAGGTATGGTACAGTTCCCAGATCATAGTTTAGTTTGTTGGAGTACCAAGAAATAAAACACTGTTGCATTATCCATAGCATAGAAGATGAGTGTGTTGCTACCGAAGCATGTTGTTTCCAAATGTTATGGATAAATCAACAACTTCGTGACTACAAAATTAGACATAGTTGTGATGATATAAGTGCTATAAGTATTTCTAAAGATCCACATATAATTTAGATGAATAACTTTATTGAAATAACTTTGATCATAATATAAAATAATGTTCATTTATTGACATAAGGACCACCACATTGTGAAGAGTTTAATGGAGAGGTATGTAAGAGTTTTATTGTTGTTATGTGTTTTCAAATATAGTTCTTGAGAGTATCATAACCCCTAACCCCTAACCCTAACCCTAACCCTAACCCTAACCCTAACCCCTAACCAATAGTCAAGAACCACAACCTCCCCAAACCCTGCAGCCCCCCACCCCTCCCCCACCCCTGCAACCCCCCACCCGCTTCGAATTTCCGAAACCCCCAACCCGCTTTCGTTTTATGCTCCGCACCGCGTCGACTCACCAAACTATGTTCACGATAGCAAGGCAAATCAGAGACGTCGCAAAATCACACCTATAACAGTGGTATCCTTTGCTTCGGAAGGTTACGCAGTACTGAGGAGTTGTAGTTGGGACACGCTTAGCACCATTGCGGATAATTCGAATCGCGTTTCGATCGAACAACTAGTTATAATGGAAGGGGGATGGGGTGAATGTGGTGGAGGGGGCTACGAAAATCGAAGGGGAGTGGAGGGGATGTAGGGATTTTGCATGGTGCAGGGGTTGGTGGGGGGTTAGGCAGGGCTGGCAAGGGGGTGGGCTCGGTGGGGCTGGCAGGGGTGGGTGGGGATGGGTGGCGCTAGTAGGGGGTGCGTGGGTGGCGGAGTCGGGGTTGAGTGTGGTTTGCAGGGATAAGGTTAGGGGAGGTGGTAGGGGGGTGTGGTGGTGGTCATAGGGAAATAAGGTTAAGGGTTAGGGTTTAGGTAGGTTAATTTTGATGTATTACCATGAAACTTGGGCGTACCTGGTGATATTCTGAAAACTCGAGGGTAGTTGGTGAAAAAACTGAATTATTTAATGAAAGGTGGAAAAATGAAGAACAAGTAACAATTATTTTTCTTGGTAAAAATGAGACCTTATGTCTTAAAATAAAAAATTCGAGCATAATATTAATGTATCAATTATGCAAATTAATCCATATTCATATTCAAGTCCTTCCCTAATTGAATTAAACTAATAGAATTACATATAATAATAATCAATATTATGCATGAGGCTTAAACTGATATCATTATAGGAATATATAAATGCAAACAACAAAACTTCAAAAAACTATTTTCCAATATCAATAACAAGATCACATGCATAACAACAATAATATGAATCATTATAATAGTTAAGAGTTAAAACCCTTGAAACATGATTTCCACAAGTATATATGCTTGTTATTTGAGATAAAAAAACTCCACTTGTTGCTCCTCTACTTGATCCACAAGCACCAATTAAAAGCCCCGAGTTTGCTAAAATGGAAGTGAAGGAAGATATTTATCTCTTGGTTTGATTAGGAAGGGCCCTAATTGTAACATGTTAGGGTTTTGTTTTCCCCTTTTGTGTCAAACACACTTTATCAATTGATCTCCTAAAACCCTAATATTGTAACCTTTATATTACGAGATTTATTAGGTTAAACAATAGAAGAAAATCCTTCCCTAATACTGTCCTTGACAGGCCACAATCTAATTGTTATTTCAATCAGCTGCTTACTTATGCGACATAATAAGATTAGATTAGTTTAGTTATAAGCCCAATCTAGTTATAACCTACTATCATAATAATTATTCTTTAAGTAATTATGAATAACTAAAATAACATAATAAATATCTCCATAGTATTTCCTATTAATATTTAGTAATTGGCGCAAATGTCTTGAAACACAATTCCTTCCTGAAATGCTCACCAAGACGATTGGGAATAACAAATCTAGGAACCATAACTAAAATACAAGTTTTAGCAAATTGTGCATGTGAATCAGAATCCTAGATCACGATACAATAGCAAACTCAATCCAAGCCTTCCAAAAATAGCACTCTAATCCAACTAGGAACTAGGAACTACATTCATCGACATGAAAGATATTGTTCTACTGTCTTGTGATTGAAATTATTTTCTTTAGAACATTTTCCCGATACCATCCTGGCGGGGTACAGACTCGTGGAGCTGCATTTGCTTCCAATTTCCAACCAATTTGACCAACTCGTCAGCCTTGTCAAAGAGACCGAGTAGGCCTCCTGTGTGTATAAACAGGATCCTTCTGCCTTCCCACTTCTTAGGATTTTCAGTCATATCTTTCATTAACCCGAAAGCAGCTTTTCCACTGTAAAGTGAAAAAAGATAACATAATACTGGAGAAAGATATAGTTTCTTGACTTGACTAGATGCACCATAGTAAATAAATCTTGGGGGCAAAGTTATTAAAATCGCGATTCAAATCTTAAAATCTTACGATTTTACGATTCAAAATATGGTAGACGATTCGATTCGCAATTCTGGACGATTATATACATTTCTGTTGACTAACGAAAACCTCGCAAGTTTAAATCATGCTAACAAAGAAAATAAGAGATATATATTGTTAGTTATTGCCAATATAGTGGGTAAACAACTATTTTTTCCAATTTTAGGTCTTTTAACTTATAATTTAGCATATTCAATGAAGATTGAGTGCAATATCTTGATTATACATGTTTGTAGAATCTTACGATTCTACGATTCGATTTTACGATTCGATTATAAATGTTGTTTTCGATTCAAACTAGAATCTCGATTTTAACAACATTGCTCGGGGGTTAAAAAAGTTATAGGGGCTAAGCTCTATGTTTCTCAAATGGGTATTCATTGTCAATTACAAGCCTGGACAAAGTGGCATATAGAAAACTGAAAAGAGGTTGGAAGATATCCATGCCACAATAAGATACTTCAAAAGTGAAATCGATTGGCTAAACAAGAAAAAGTTGCACGTTCATTATGGGAGTAGAGACACCTCCAAATAATCAGACTTGGATCAACATTTGCTGGCGGTAAAAGTTTTCCCAGAAGTAGACATAGGTGCAGGGCTGCACCTGATTATCAAAACTAAGTTATCTTGATGGCTAAGCCATATATCTTTCATATAATGCTATTCACGAAGCTGCACGATGAGTTCTAAAATAACCATTTGTCTTTTCCTCACTTTCTCTCTTTCTCCTTAGTCCCCTCTCTTGTCTGGGTCCAGAAACATCTGCGGCAACTCTCCATTTGGATAGAGTCCCCATGAAGAAGCGTAAGAAAAACAAGTCGGTTTACCCCATGATTGCTTATCATTTTAATGCATCAAGTTACATACAGAATGGTCAATTAACACAATCAGCATCACCAAAAGCTAACAAGAAAACCATGCAGCATGACTAATTAGCAACAGCTCATATGATTAATCTTGTCTAACCTTATACAATTACAAATGACGTTGCAATGTGAAAAACCAAAGACCTATACTACTAAGGCTTCAACTCCTCAATGGATAATTAAACGTTCATTCTTTTAGTAGTTAAGTTGGTTGTGGGTTGATAATATGCATTTCAGTAATATATATCATGTAAATCCTCCAAAAGAAACTATTGTGGGACCTACAATGCAAGTTTGTTAATTGTTAAATTGTTACAGTCCTATGATAATAAAGATGGGAAGTACATTAAGGAACTACTGTAACAGGCTTAGTTTATTAAGTACAGTACATTTGCTTATTATACACAAGGGACATAGTAGTGAACTAGCGATATAGGAAAAAGGGGGAAGAGGGAATTGGGGAACATGCACAGGAGAGCATAGGAAGTAGATTTTCAGTGACAAAGTAAGAAACACATAGAAGGCAAGGCCAATATAGTGGGTAAACAACTATTTTTTCCAATTTTTAGGTCTTTTAACTTATAATTTAGCATATTCAATGAAGATTGAGTGCAATATCTTGATTATACATGTTTGTAGAATCTTACGATTCTACGATTCGATTTTACGATTCGATTATAAATGTTGTTTTCGATTCAAACTAGAATCTCGATTTTAACAACATTGCTCGGGGGTTAAAAAAGTTATGGGGGCTAAGCTCTATGTTTCTCAAATGGGTATTCATTGTCAATTACAAGCCTGGACAAAGTGGCATATAGAAAACTGAAAAGAGGTTGGAAGATATCCATGCCACAATAAGATACTTCAAAAGTGAAATCGATTGGCTAAACAAGAAAAAGTTGCACGTTCATTATGGGGAGTAGAGACACCTCCAAATAATCAGACTTGGATCAACATTTGCTGGCGGTAAAAGTTTTCCCAGAAGTAGACATAGGTGCAGGGCTGCACCTGATTATCAAAACTAAGTTATCTTGATGGCTAAGCCATATATCTTTCATATAATGCTATTCACGAAGCTGCACGATGAGTTCTAAAATAACCATTTGTCTTTTCCTCACTTTCTCTCTTTCTCCTTAGTCCCCTCTCTTGTCTGGGTCCAGAAACATCTGCGGCAACTCTCCATTTGGATAGAGTCCCCATGAAGAAGCGTAAGAAAAACAAGTCGGTTTACCCCATGATTGCTTATCATTTTAATGCATCAAGTTACATACAGAATGGTCAATTAACACAATCAGCATCACCAAAAGCTAACAAGAAAACCATGCAGCATGACTAATTAGCAACAGCTCATATGATTAATCTTGTCTAACCTTATACAATTACAAATGACGTTGCAATGTGAAAAACCAAAGACCTATACTACTAAGGCTTCAACTCCTCAATGGATAATTAAACGTTCATTCTTTTAGTAGTTAAGTTGGTTGTGGGTTGATAATATGCATTTCAGTAATATATATCATGTAAATCCTCCAAAAGAAACTATTGTGGGACCTACAATGCAAGTTTGTTAATTGTTAAATTGTTACAGTCCTATGATATAAAGATGGGAAGTACATTAAGGAACTACTGTAACAGGCTTAGTTTATTAAGTACAGTACATTTGCTTATTATACACAAGGGACATAGTAGTGAACTAGCGATATAGGAAAAAGGGGGAAGAGGGAATTGGGGAACATGCACAGGAGAGCATAGGAAGTAGATTTTCAGTGACAAAGTAAGAAACACAGAAGGCAAGGCCTTTAGCCTCCCCCCCCCCCCCCTCCCAAATCTTGGGGGCAAATATGGGAGCTGGGAAAGATAATATCTTTGGTTGCCTTAAAACTATCTTGCATTCACACACATATACTCCTACCATTTCCTAATGATCTTCCTACTTCAGCAATAGAATAGGTGACGAGGCAAGGAGAGAGAGTGTAAAAGTAGACCTTTTTGTTTACTTAACTAGAAGAGATAATGTGGTGAGAGTGTGTAAAATTATGTGGGTCCAACAAGTGGGGTAAGTGATGCGTGCGAGTAGCATCATTGTGACAAGTCCTACTTCTATCAGGACACTTATGTAGTTTTCTAATTCTGTTAGAGTCAGCCCATTGCATGATCTACAAGCTAGATCATGGGGAGAGAGGGAGAAAAATATAATAAAGAATTAGGAGAGAGAAAAAAGGAGGAGAGAATAAGGATAATCAGATCATTACAATTATCTGATCATTGTTGGATCATAGAGAAAGCTCATGAAAGAAAATAAATGGTAGGCCCCATGTATGGTGAGTTGGCAATAATCTAACGGCATTGAGAAAAGCAATCCTGTAAGAATAGTGACTTGAATGGTGCCTTGAAGGTGTTTGGTAGAATGCGTGAAGAAGGAATGACATAAGGCTGACTTTGAATGGATATATCTCTCAATCTATAAATGATTTTGAGGTGATTCAAAGTGGAGGTGATAGCTTGTTCCAAGAGCTTTCCAACGATAGGTCATATGGCCAATTCCGCTGAGAAACGAGAAAGTTATGTCAGTTTTACGAAGAACTGACGAAACTGTTTTCGTCCTCGCCCGGTCGGGCGCGCAAGCTGTTCTGGGAAATCTGGGAACCGCCCGGTCGGGCGGATTTCGCCCGGACCGCCCGGTCGGGCGGATTTCGCCCGGACCGCCCGGGCGGGTCGACGGATAACGCGGAAACGCGTTTTTGAGCCGCTAAGTATAAATAGGTTATTTATACCTAGGTATACCTAGGTTTAAGCGGCGAATTAGTCTCTTTTCTCTCTGTAATCTGGTTTTCCTCACATAATAAAATATTCTATCCATCTCTGCCGTGGACGTAGCCAAATTGGTGAACCACGTAAATCTGTTGTTTGTTTTTATTGTTTTTGCATTCATTATTTGTTTCTCTCTCACGTCCGTTATAACAAACTGGTATCAAGAGCTTTGGTGATCGATTTGTGTGAGAAAGATGTCTGGGGTGAATGTCAAAATCGATAAATTTACTGGGAGAAATAGTTTTAGTCTGTGGCAGATCAAGATGCGGGCTTTACTGAAGCAACAGGGGTTGTGGGCACCGTTGGCAAAGAAAGCAACGGATTCAGTCACCGCTGAGATGGCCGTTCTGGAGGAGAAGGCTCATTCAACGATTATGTTGTGTCTGGAAGATGACATAATCACTGAAGTCGCGGAGGAGGAAACCGCATCTGGTCTGTGGTTGAAATTAGAGAGTTTGTATATGACAAAATCTCTAACTAACAAGTTGCTTTTGAAGCAACGTCTGTTTGGTCTGCGAATGCAGGAAGGTATGCCTCTTAGAGATCATCTAGATCAATTAAATACAATTTTATTAGAATTGCGTAATATTGATGTGAAGGTGGAGGATGAGGATGCCGCTTTAATCCTGCTTGTTTCTTTACCTATATCGTATGAAAATTTTGTGCAATCTTTCATTGTTGGTAAAGATTCTGTGTCCCTAGAAGAAGTTAGATCATCTTTGCATACTAGGGAATTGCGCCATAAGGCATCTGGTACAGTCGGTCAGGCTGCTGGATTAGTAGCCAGTAGTAATGGACCGGAGAATTCACGGAAAAAATCCAGGAAACCGTCTTCTAGAGGTCCTAAATCTAGTGATGTCTGTAATTACTGTAAGGAAACGGGGCATTGGAAAACTAAAAGGAAAAATAAATCTGGGTCACATGAATCTGGGTCTGGTTCTGCTGCCGTTGCACCAGAAAATTTCAGTTCTGATGATGATATTGCTTTAATTGCTAATGAACAAACACATTGCAGTGATGTGTGAGTTTTAGATTCTGGAGCGTCTTGTCATATGTGTTCACGCAGGGAGTGGTTTATGAACTATAAACAGGTTGATGGAAGTGTTACTATGGCCAATAGTGAGGTCTGTAAGACAGTTGGTATAGGGTCCATCAGAATTAGGACATGTGATGGCAAAGTTTGTACTTTGAATGATGTTAGGCATGTTCCACAGGTCACAAAGAATCTGATTTCACTTAGTCTGTTAGACAAGAAAGGGTTCAGTTTCAAAGGTGAGGGTGGAGGGTTGTATGTCTACAGTGGTTCGAAGATGATCCTGAAAGGGGTTAAACGGGAGACATTGTATGTGTTGCAAGGGTCTACGTTGTCTGAGTCTGGGGTTGCTACATTGGCTGTTTGTGATAGTGTTGAGAAACAAGTGGAGCACAGAGGCACTCTAGGTTGGAGTGGTGGTTCACGTCAAGGAGAAATCTGTCAACACTCACAATCTGAATCTGAAATTCCGTGTTCTTCGTCATCATTGGGTCAGTCAAACTTGACTCTTGGTCAGCATGAAATCTTTGGGGACTCTCCGCAAAGGGACAGTTGTAAGACATGGTGGGTTTTGCACTGTATGTCGGAGAGGTGAATATTTTTGGGTTGTCCAAGGAAGGTGTTACTTGTGCTAGGAAAGAGTATAAGGAACACATCTGTTCAAATCTGATTCCACAGGGTAAGTTCCAAGGTTGCTTGGACTTAAAAGCTGTTCGTGATTGTTAGTTGCCCTCTTAGGGCAATTCTGGGGTCCTTAGGGACTAATCTGGTTTGGTTGTCTGTTGGGACAAATCTGGTGTAGGGAGATTCTGGCGTTGTGATCAATGCATCTGTTTTCTGGCTTATTGTGAGAGGATTCAAGTCAAGGTAGAGATTTGTAAGAATAGTGACTTGAATGGTGCCTTGAAGGTGTTTGGTAGAATGCGTGAAGAAGGAATGACATAAGGCTGACTTTGAATGGATATATCTCTCAATTTATAAATGATTTTGAGGTGATTCAAAGTGGAGGTGATAGCTTGTTCCAAGAGCTTTCCAACGATAGGTCATATGCCCAATTCCGTTGAGAAACGAGAAAGTTATGTCAGTTTTACGAAGAATTGACGAAACTGTTTTCGTCCTCGCCCGGTCGGGCGGATCTCGCCCGGTCGGGCGCGCAAGCTATTCTGGGAAATCTGGGGACCGCCCGACCGAATTTCGCTCGGACCGCCCAGGCGGGTCGGCGGATAACGCGGAAACGCGTTTTTGAGCCGCTAAGTATAAATTGGTTATCTATACCTAGGTTTTAAGCGGCGAATTAGTCTCTTTTCTCTCTGTAATCTGGTTTTCCTCACATAATAAAATATTCTCTCCCTCTCTGCAGTGGACGTAGCCAAATTGGTGAACCACGTAAATCTGTTGTCTGTTTTTATTGTTTTTGCATTCATTATTTGTTTCTCTCTCACGTCCGTTATAACAAATCCAATGGTTAAAAAGCCCAAAATTGTAGATCATCCATTATGGGTAAAAAAAGCATAAAAATTAATGATAGTTTATAAGTGAGGTGGAAGTGAGGAAATATTAAAATAATTGATGATTCAAATTTTTCGATCAACCATTGTCTATGCTCTTAGGAAACTATGTAATTTACTTGCTTTAGACTTCTAGTTTGTTTTAGTTGTGATATGAATTTAAAGTCCAAAAAATTCACAATGTATACCCTAGGATCTCTTCTTTGTTGTAGGCGCCTCTAGCACTTCATTCCTACATGAGCTTAAACAAGTATGAGCACCCTTAGGAGCAGCATCTAAGGACGTAGGCAAAGCACCCCGAACACTCTCCTCATTGACCATAGGAACATGCTTAGGCGGTAGTGGTTTCAAACCATTTCTTTCCCCATTCATAAGAGCCGAACATATGTTGTCCCTCCCATGATGAATCACACTCTTATCCCACTGCCATGGACGCCCAAGAAGTAAAGAACTAGCCGTCATTGGTACCACATCACACCACAATCTGTCCATGTATCCTCCAATTTGAAAAGAGACAAGGGCTTGCTTATTAACCCACACACCACTAGGAGCATCCAACCAACTAAAAACTTGTATGGTTTAAATGTGGTTGAGTAGGCAATCGTGCATCATTCACCATAGAAACAACACACACGTTACTACATGAACCACTATCAACAATAACTGAAAAAGTCTTACCATTGACGAGGCAACATGTTTGGAACAAATTTTCCCTTTGCTCTTGCTCAAGTGAAGCTTGGGGAGTAGCCATTAAAGTCTTGCAAGGATCAAGTTGTGATGCTCTTATTCCGGTTCAAACATGGGGGTAGAGTCCTAAAAAGAAGCAGAAACCACGTTGTCCAAGGAGGCACGCTCCTTGTCCTTCTCAAGTGAAGCAAGCAAGACTTGGTGATCCTCGTAGGAAACCAAGAGTTTATTTGGACACTCTCGTTGAAGGTGACAAAAACCCTTGCACTTGAAACACATACGGTCCTTCATGCTTTGTTGCCCCGGAGTTAAAGCCCTTTCCTTTGCCTTAAAATCTGTCACCACTGTCGTTTCTACAGCCTTCCCTTTCTCTAAAGTGTCAATCTTTGAAGAGAATGTGGTTTCATTTTTAGGGGTAGAAGAAGGTCGAAACTTCCTGCTTTTAAGCTTCTTTTTGCTGCCTTTCCACTTTACTTGCTAATTGACACAACTCATCACACGTGTTATAAGTTTGCAATTCAACAAGATTAGCATTAGGCTTATTCATTCCAAACAGAAATTTAGGTCATTTTTTGCTCCTCTTCCTTACATCCACATGCCAAATATAATTTCTCAAACTCGATCACATATTCAGCCATAGAAAGATGATCTTGTTGAAAATAACTTAGCCTAAGATACAATTCTTGCTTATAGGACTTGGGAAGAAACCAGTTTCTCAATTTCGATTTTAATGAAGTTCAAGTTTTAATCTTTTCCTTCCCATCTCTCACTCTTTGCACTTGAAAAGAGTCATACCAATCATATGCATATTCATTAAGTTTAAGTATAGTATGATTAAAATGTTGAGTATCATCCATACCTTTGTGATCAAACATGCGTTCAACCCTCCTTTCCCAATTGAAATGAGTCTGAGGGTCCTTCAATCCATTGAATTCCGAAAGATCCCCAAGTTTCAATTCGGATTCTTAATGGTTCTTTGCTCCTATCCTTTCGGTTGTGAGTTTATCTAGGAGTATGGAATTGTCGTTGGTCTGTGTCTCATAGTCCTCCAGTCATGCATCAAGAAGCTCAGCCACTTCTGCAGTCGTCTTATCCACCATAGTTGTCATCCAAGCCTTAAGTGCCTCGGATTCTCCCATGTTGATTTCAACTGTCAGGAATTTTCGTCAAACGTTTCTGCTTAATGTGAGTTCGTTACTAAACGGATTACTACGAAATTTTAACACAATAAACTTTAAGATGTCTACTATTACCAGCCAAATTTTCAGCCCAATCCAAGCTTGCACGCTCCCTCACGCGTCTCTACAATCGCACTGCTCTGATACCAAACTGATATGAATTTGAAGTCCGAAAAATTCACAATGTAATACCCTAGGATCTAAGTGACGTTTTTATGGTGTTTTATGATTGAAAACTCAAAAATAAGAAGTAAAAATAAACAAAGAAAAGCTCTTGTTCCCTCGAGAACTAGAGGATCTCTCACCAACCTCGTTTAGGAGATGCACACAAATCACGATTTGTATGTTCTTAGTACAACGACCAAATATTCAATGCAATAAGCACTCGAATTCTTTTTACTCAAAATCACTCATGCCTTGAATGGTAGCATGGTGTATCCATTTATAATATTCGAAACTTGTCCTGCAAGTACTTGCAAGAACCGAAAATTAGTCCTAAGTATTTTAAGAAATACAACCAAGGACCTTGCATCATAATCCCTTAGATTCCGGGAGAGATTAAAGGAGAACTTAACGAAACAACAAATCAGCCCCAAATCCCCTTACACGCCTAAATGAAATAAGGAAACTACTACTTGGCATACTTGGAGCAAAAGAACACTAAGACTCAGTTAATTTAACTAAGATAATTAAATCGCATATTTTTGGTAAATTTTAATATATTAACCATTGAATTTTTAATTTTTTATGGTTAAATGGGGTTATATTATGCATCAAAAATTTAAGGTTAGATTATGCATCAAACAATATCTTGAGTTATTTTTAATAGATATACTAGCCATTTACTTTTTATACAAAAATATTAAACAATATACATGTAAAAATATAAATAATAAGTTTTCTTCCTCCCTAGAATATATGACTATATGGGGTTAGTTTAGGTAAAGATTAAAAGAACAATAGAAGTCATTAAAAAAAAGGTGGTGTACACCTGTACAAAAAAAAGCATTAAGTTAGTTTTTTGTACAAAAATATTAAACAACACTACATCTATTTTTTTAAAGATGGTGTATTGGTGTACACCTGTACCAGTGTCCTCTAAAAATCATGTGCTTTATGCTCTTCTGCCTAGTGCCTATCTCCATTCTTAATAGCTTAGCTCTTAAGAAGAATAAAGAAATGAGGAGGCAGGAGCGACGAAGGTTGAAGAATAGCGACGGGACTCCGACGAAGAAGAAAATCGGCGAGAGTCAAGAAGAAGAACTTCGAAGGAGAAGAAACGAGGGGCAACTCAAAGGAGAATAAAACGACCGGCGAGAAGACCGGTGAACTTCGAAACGGCCGGTGACCGGCGGGTGGCGAGGCGGCGATGAATCCCATAACTTTGCACTTTTCATAGACGAGTTAAGAGATATTTTTGGGATTTTGAAAATGAAACCCTAGAATGTATTGTGAATTTGGGCCTCTGACATTTCATCAAACCTGTTGGGTACGTGGGTTTAGTGTAGAAAACATATCCAACCCGTCCCCGACTTTGAATTTGTCATCCCCAAGAACAGCCCACGTACCCGGCCCTATGGATTCGTTTCGGGTACGAATCCCAGACGAATCTGTACCGTACCCGGGACGTGAAACGGTCCCTGGGAGGTGTACCTATGCATCATAGTTGATTTTTTATCTGAGATTTGCTTTCTTGGTTCGAGAATCATTCAAGATCGTTCTTTTAATCAAGAACTCGAAAGATAGCCTTCAAATCCACATCAATTGTTGTGGCTGCTGGGATCAAAAAGGAAATTTATTGAATTTTGAGGGTTTCACTCGTGCAAGATGCCGGAGACTATGGAGACTATTACGGCCCTACCAAAGAAACTTGCGGACCTCGTGGATATGCAAGCTGATGTGGAAGCAACCATGCTGGAGATAAGGGGTGAAGATGGTGATGAAGATGCCGAGGCACATCGGAGAGGAGGTTGGATCGACTTTCAACCATAAGCAACTTGATGAATATGCTCGCTTCTCATATATGCTACCCTCAAGCTTGTAAGGTATGCATCCCTTTGGTTTGATTCGCTTCAATCTAAAATGATTCCGAAGGAAAAGAACCACTTGACACATGGACTGAATTGAAAACAAAGATAAAAAAGAGATTTGTGCCACAAAACCACATGCAAGATTTGTTTTTGAAATTCAACTCTTTCACGCAAGGTTCCATGAGTGTTTAAGAAATATATTAAGGATTTTGAGCGCCTCTACATAGCTTGTGATTATAGAGATCAAGAAGAGCAAAAGATTGCGAAGTTTGTGCTTGGTTTGAGCAAAAACTTAGCGTAACTATGTGGAGTGCAACCTCTTACAACGTTTGATGAAGTATGCTCTTTGGCGTGCAAATTGGAGAGGCAACATAAAGGCTCATCTTTTGGTGAGTTTAAATACTTCAAAAACGAAACTGAACTTCCTAGCTCGTCTAAAGAAGTCATGGATGCAAAGCCTACGACGCAAGAGGTCATGGATGCGTTGAAGGGTAAGCTCAGTGTTGGAAATTCCAAAGAGCCATCCGTGAAGAAAACAGTGTGCTTTTTTTTTTTTTGGTGTTATCAAGATTTGCTTTCTTGGTTCAAGAATCATTCAAGATTCGTTCTTTTAATCAAGAACTCCAAAGATAGCCTTCAAATCGACATCAGTAAGGTAGTCTGGAAAGGGAACAAACCTATACAATATAGAGAATTACGTAAATGTAGGAAGATCTTTAGGGAAAGGATGGAATATATAGCTGGCTAGCTTCTGTTTTACAGCTTGTTTCAAGCTGTTTTAGATGCACTAAATAAACTCTGGTTTGTTAAGTAAAATTAAAATTATGACCTTTGATTGTTAAAATATTGTTAAAATAATGTGAGACCTATTCCAGTGAGACTTAAGGATTTACTTTCCATGTAACTGACTCGTTTTCCCCAGAACTAAGGACTCAAGACATCAACCAGTAACGCGGTAACATATGTCTGATGTATGTACATACATACCTGTAGACTGGATCAAGAACAACACCAGTAGCAGAAGCAATGTCCTTGACAAAGTTAAGCTCCTCTTGTGTGTTGATTGCATAACCCAAACCTTTGGCCTGTAGAGATCAGCAACTCCTTATGAAATACTAAAATGAAACCGTCAACTCTGCTTGGATACTCCCTAGATTAAACCAATAGAGTGACTACCGTATTAATTCAAAACTACCCACAAGAGATCACCCCATAGCATATTATCAGAGAATAGTGTAGGCACATAATTCTCAACTACATTCCCAAATGAAAGAGTCATATCAAAATGATAAAATGCATTATTCATCATTACTCATTAGCTCATTATGCTCTTGCAGAATTATTGTAATGCGTTAGGCATTGGAAGAAAGGGTGAAATGGGGAATATTCCCCAGAGTTGGTTATGGAGTAATTTGGTCGTGACAGATAGAGAAGCAAATAAGTAGTTCTTTTGAGAGTTCCCTCCCCTCTAGTATGGGAAGATTGTAGTTGATCTTTAGACATTCATATCCTTCTCTTTTCCATCTTCTTGCTTATTTACATTCGAGTTCCTAGCAGCTCCTCAATTGAAGTTTTTTTTCTCAATATAATATACCCAAGCATAGCACTTATGAGCTAATTCTTACAAATTGAATTGCAAGGCAAAAGATACCTACTCTCTTGTCTGAGACACACACATGCATATTTATAAACTGATGGATATACAATACTTCAGACAGCATAGGGAGCAGTCATCAGGATCTTTAACAAGGTAAAAATATAACGTGATCAATTGGATTTCATTAGCACATTTTCTACCCAAAAAATTGATACAAGTATTCGACTAAATGAGAATTAAGACAAAAATGTGAAGTCAGAAGAGGATAAGAGTAAGAAAGAGATGAAGCATCCTTCAGAACACCCACCCTCCCCCCCCCCCCCCCCCCCAAACAAAAATAAAAAGGAAAACAACATGAACACTATCAAGCAGACATTTTGTGTCTAGACCACATCATTAATCATACACAATAAATACATGATAGAGGTACATCTCTTACATCCTATCCCAAAGGACGAGGACTCTCTTGCGTGTCAACTTATTATTAAACGATCCCATGACAATAAATTTGCATTGAACATCAACGCCTAAAGTAAAATAATTTGACTTTGTTTTTGCTAAACTATAAGAATCATACATGATACACTTGATATGTTCATTTTATATAAGGTTTCCCCCCCATTTCCGGATAACTTTATGTGCTAACAATGCTATTAGGACACGTTTTCTACTAACTTTCTCCGTTTAATTGTGGGTTGTTGTTTCAGTGTAGAGTCGTAGGGTTTAGGGGGAATTTTCAAAGAGTCGTGTCGGAGGAGTTTTGGAGCTTCTAAGAGAAGATTCTGGATGTCCCAGATACAATCCCGAGGCCACGGAGAGTTGCGAGCATGAAGAAAGGGCATAAAAGTCTTTTTCCAAGACTTAGGGCTCTGCACTACCCTACTAGGCGAGATTGGTTCTATCGTGCCACAATTATCTTATTTGTTGCGGCACTATATTGCGAAAGGTTCACTACTCGATTGACGCTTCAGCCGCGCAATTGGGCAGGCCTGCACTATGCTATTGGGCGGGCTGTTTTATCACTGACTATGCTGCATGGGTAAAGCTTTCCACTACAGAGCAAGCTGCACGGACAACATTGACTTTATTTTTAATGAAAGACTTCTTTCATTAATATAACTCTTTTCACTCATTTATATAGATAAGAACTTTTAAAGTTTACCTAGGACATCTTAATTTCAGCCCTTATTTTATCGTTTTCTTAGTTTTCTCTCTGAAGAGCCCGAGACATCATACTTTAGATTTCAACATCGTTTGAGGTTCTGCAAGATTATTTCTTTCCATCATTATTTTGTTTTTAAGGAATTATTGATTGTTATTGCTTTATTGATTCCATTAAATTCATGATTACGAATATCTAAATAAATCTATTTTCATTCTTCATCCTTATGAGTGAGTAATCCTTTTCTAGGGCAAAGTGAGGAGAGTCATGTTTATACTTTTAATTATTATGCTCCGAATTCCTTTAATGGTTGGGTTAATATTTGAGTGATTCCAATTGATTTGTTTATATAGTTTAATTCATGTAATTGCGCAATATTATGGTAGATATTAATCTGATTATGTTAGCGGCTGGATCGCAGATCTAGATTTAAGAGTGTTAAGACCCGACAGTAGTATTAATAATTCAACTGTTAATCCAAGTATTATTGAATTGCATTGTATTATTGGATTGGTAATCCAAGTATTATTGAATTGCATTGTATTATGGGATTGGTATAAGCATGTTGGAGCGAACGAATGTCTTAGGTTTTGATTAATAGATTTATATTCATATCTTAATTTAGCTTTTATTAGTTTAGATATCATTCATTCTAACACTCTTTTTCATGAAATACTTAAATGATTGAACATTGATTGATAGAAAACATGCACTTTCGATATTAATTTTCAACTCAAAAATGTGCACAACACCACTTGAGAAAGTTACTTCTTTTATGGGTAAATATGACATCATGGAGGAGAGATATCATGTTCCTGGGAAAAAGATATTTAAAGGTAAGAGCCCACAAGTTACAAATCTTCATCATTTTCGAGTTGAAGTTTTGTAAAGTGTCATTGACCTTCAATTGCAAGAACTTGAGAATCGGATTCCGGACATAAGTAAGGAACTACTTGTGTGTATGTCTTGTTTTAATCCTAATTACCAATTTTCTTTCTTTCACAAAAGAAAATTGATTAAACTTGCCAAGTTTTATCTCAATGAGTTTTAAAGTACCGAAATGATACTTTTTGATTGGTCACTTGAAAATTTCATTGTTGGTTTTACAGGATTATGAGAGATTTTGGAATTTAAAGAGTCGTGGCGAGCTTTCAATGAAACTTGTTGAACGGTAAAGTCCAAAACGCATGATCGGGTCTACTTGCTTTTGAAATTGGTGGTGGTTCTTTCCGTTGCAACTGCAAGTGTAGAAAAAGTATTTTCTAAATGACGCAAGTGAAAGATAAATTGCGTAATAGCATGTGAGATTATTTGTTGAATGAGTGCTTGATTACTTATTTAGAGAAAGATTTGTTTTTGAATGTTAGCAAAGGTGATATTATGAATCGATATCATAACATGAAAACTCGTCGAGAACAATTGTAATATTTTCTAAGTACTATTTGGTTGTAATATAAATATTTATTGCTTTTGGAAACTTTTTATGATTTTTTTTTGATGTATTGGTCATTGGTTGTATTGCGGATTTGCGTTAGTTTGACCAACCATTTTCCAATTCCTGGATCCGCCACTAGACACGGCATTAGGCAAAACATACAGGAAGCCAGAAACTAACATAAGAAATTGTTCAGAACAAAGATAAGTGGACATACATTTTGAATGTTCACAATGTCACGAGAGCTGATTCCAGCCTTAAGTCCATCAAGGAGGCCTTGAACATAGTCATAGAAGTAATCCGGATCATCACAAACTGAAAATGCATGAACCTGCAGAGCCAAGCAATATAAGACCATCAAAACATACAGGAAGCCAGAAACTAACATAAGAAATGCATGAACCTAACATGAATGACATAGTTTGTCAAGTGAGACCTACTTTTGCCTTCAAATTACTCAGCCATGACCCCAATGACAGACCAGCAATCGTACCACCACTGAACATAACGCAAGTACGAACAATATTAGTAAAAAGTGTCAGTAAAGGCTATGTTTAATTCACCTTATGTGATGTCAACTTATTTTTTCTCAACAACAACAACAATTAATAATAATTATAATTATAATTATAATTATAATTATTATAAAAATAATAATTATCATAATAATAATATCGTTAGTAATCGACACAAGTCCTTTTAAGTTCAAATCAAGTGCCTCTCACATCTATTAGCCAATATAATTAATAGTGGCTTAAAATCATGTTACTTTATGTAAATGGAAATCTTGAGGACTCAAGAAACATTACCCATATTGGCAATTTGCAATCCTTCTTAAAGTACATGTCATAGGAAACCTACAGAAGGATGAGGAGCTAGCTCATGTGGTAGAGAACTCCCCTCTGATCCTTGAGGTCAGGGGTTCGATCCTTACCCCCAACATTATGTTGGGGTATTTCCTTAGCATGCTTTGCATGCTTTACCAGCCAATGTGCTGGTAGTTCCTACAAGGCTAGTAGCCTTGGTAGGGGTTAGCCTTGGGCTGACTTAATTTCCTAATCAAAAAAATAAATAAAAAAAATAAATAGGAAACCTACAGTGTTATTATACTACAATGGTAACCTCCTTAGATATTTCAAGAAGCAAATGCATGAACGAAAATCATTTCAAAAAAGTACTAGTTTCTGACTAGTGTGGTAATGGATGTCTGATAACTATCTTAAGCAATGGGACTCGTCAAAGTTGCTACACAATCATACCAAGGCACACTATGTGGCCTCCAAGACAGGTTTCTCATATGGTTTTTGGTGGTGGCTTAGAGACCTATGCAGCAGCATGGCACACCTATGCCTCTTAGAGACGTAACAGTGCTGAGTGAGGATTTTTTTCCATAGAAACAAGGATGTCACATTCCTTCGGCATGGTAATTTTTGTGCTACCTAGAGTAGGAGCAAAGTCAAAGATTTTGGCTTCCACCAACTTCGAATTCTTTGGCAATTAGAGGTTATAGTTAACAGAGTAAGCTAATAGGTTTGACAAGAGTTAGCAGTAGCACTTTTGGAATGGTGCTCTGTCAAAGGATTGACTAACTGGTGCGCAATCTTGTAATCCTTACCCTGAAAAAATTATATAGAATAAAAACTCACAGACAATGACTGATAAAGAAAGGAAAAAAAGGATGAGTGCAAGAAGGAACAATGAGCAAAGGAAAACTCGACAAAGAAGGATGTGGCAAAAGATGGAGAAAACTACAGGTTCTGAAAGATAAAGAAGACATTAGTTTCGAGTCTCGACTGTATATTGTTAGTAATTACATGTGTTACCAGAAAAATAAGAATTCCACCCATCTTGTTTCTTCATTGGTATGGAGGACAAATTTAAGGAGCATAAATGTCTCAACTAGGAAATTTTATCCTTTGATGTTACAAAATGTTTATGCTTTTAAAAAAGTAGCTACTCCCTCTCTCTCTTTAATGGGCCATATTGTGTTAAAGGTCATTTCAAAGGAATTGGATTGTTTACCATTCACCCTTGAAAATTTCAACAGTTACCATGAACAAGGCGCATCAGATTTTATTTGAAGCAAAAATAATATGTGAAAGTTCGTAATTTGACTTACCATATATGCATACTGGCCTATTATACTGGGGCATGAGAAAAAGGGTGTGGCCTACTAGAGAGGGATAGAGAGAGTAATAGTAATAACGTATAGCTCAAGCAACATGTACTATCTGTAGTTTTCTGTCAAACTGGGATTAAATTGGTTCTTTCAGGATCAGGTGGCTTCTAAGCTTCCTAATTGCCAAACTGGGCCTTCTTTATGTATATTTATGCAAGCTATGTAACTCAAAACTTTTTCACCCCACGCATCCGTGTGAAATCATCAACACTCCAACAGGCAACACTTCATTTTTTGAAAAGGTTTCACCAAATAGAAATGTGTCCAAGTGTTCCCATATCCTCAGTGCAATTTTTCTGTTTTCATTGATGCTCCTATGCTTTCCCAAATCCTATTTTATAAGACATAACATATTGAAAATAAATTCCACATCACACTTTAGTCACAAGATCAATAGAGGCTTGTGCAGACCTGCCACATGCCACAACAATGTCATCAAATCTTCTCGAGTCTGCAACAGTATGAAGCTGCTGCTCTATCTCCCTGATCGCCTCGATGTAACCCCTTAAAGAAACAGAAGCACAGAGATGATTCCAACGTCATAACATTAAAACACAACCAAGCACTGCAACAACCTTATATAAAACAATAGATGTACAACAAAAGGGTGGTAAAAAAAATGTGATCGATAAGAGCATTTGAGAAAGCAAGGTTAGGGTACTTCTCTAGCTCATAATTTAGGACGGATAAGATCTAAGGAAATTAAATACACTCTAGCAGCATTTAAATGCTATGCTCTTGTCACTAAGGGTGTATTCTCTTCACCTTATTTTCGCACAATTTATCTAAACTTGTTGGAATTTAACGGAACTTACTAAAGCTTATTTTATATCATTACTTCTTACGAGAACTTATCCCAACTTATTTTTTAAGGTACAAAGAACGCACCCTAAGAGCAACTGAGGGATAAAGATCATAGAACCATTCATTGAGACGGTGAGACCAATCTTTTAAATATAGATAGTTCAATTGTAATACCTTAAATATTTATAGCTTTAATAATTATTGAAGATATAATATTACTATCGAAAAGTCAAATTTGTTTCTAAAGAGCCCTACCATTAACAATGCTTTAATATTTGGAACAATGAAATTAATTTCAGAAGAGCATATTATCAACGTTGGTCTGAAAGAAAATTATTTTGAAAAGTTAAAGATTATGGGGGTTCAAACAAAAGTTCATTGATTCATGTTCCTAACCTTTAATAACTGACATGCTAGAATCTCAACCTTTAATAGTTAAATGACCTGTCATGATAACCGAAAATTAACTTGCCCTAAAATAATGGACTTGAATTGGTATGAGACTCGCCCTCATACCAAACTAATATTCTAAGTTTTATCAACCTACTAGAATAAGAAAACAAAAACATACAAGATAAGAAGATAAAAACAATATGCTGGTAATCTAATGCTCTAAAAGTGACAAAGTACTTTAGTACCTTGCACATAGGCATCCTACATTTTTATTTGTTTCGGTTCTTTCTCCTTTTATGATTGCCGGCTTTGCGGCATCAATATTTGATTATCTAGGTTAATCTCTATTGTTGAGCTTTATAGATTTCAGCAAGAGCGTCTGATATGGATGCAAAGGCACTTGTTAGCCATGAGCCTATTGACTTGATCATGGATACCTTGGGGTTCGAAATCAAGCATAAGAACCAAGTCTTGGCTTGTGTGGTGACATGGGACTTGGAAAGAGGCGTGGAATGGAGTGAAGAGGAATCCTAGTTCTATTAGGATTACTTCTTGTTTGCTACATAGAATCCTAGTTCTGCTAGGATTGCTATGTTATAGATAGATTTTATGTTTTACAAGATAAACACGTGGCTTCTACATGTTATCTTTAGGCCTGTGATTACTACTACTTAAATTAGGGTAAGTTTATGTTTTCCTAGTAGAAATAGTATAGATCTTTTATGTTTTCCTAGTTGGATTAGCATAGATCTTTTATCTAATCCTAGTTGGATTAGTTTAGGGTGTACCCTATATATATAGGGGCCGAATTATTCAATAATACTTAGATTTCATTTTTGTTTATACAACTTCTTGATTGTTTGCTTGATAGCTTAACAATTGAAACCATTAATAATTCTTCAGGAGTGTTGGATTCTTAGTGTTAAACATCTTAAATTCAGGAGTGTTTTTAAGAGTGTTTAGAGTCTTTATTCAAGTTTCAGGAGTGATCTTGATTAAAGTCATATCCTTGTTCGACTTTTGTGCTTGATTATTCGGAGTTCTTGAAGTTCTTGCTTCAAGATTTACATTCATACTTGATTATTAGACTTCTTCGTCAGGTTAAGGGTGTGTCATATTCACCTTAAAAAAATAACTTTTAGGTCTAATAAGTTCTGATTAGTTCAGTTACGTTAAGGTAAGTTTAGATGAGTTCGAAAGAATTCAGGTGAAGAGAATGGACTCTAGTTATACCACCATTTGTCCCCAAAATAACTACACATAACCCTGTTTATGTATGTCTCAAGATACCTGCACCATACCTATTTTGGTAATACTTCTATCCGTTTATATAAATGTATGTATGTTCACACTATTCTACTCCCTCTTAGAAAACGTGTCAAGTTCATAACTTTTCTTAAATAGTATAAATTTTATAATTATTTTGGTATTGTATGTATATTTGACTTCAAATTGGGTTTTAAGATAAATTTTTAATATTTTGGTTTAAGAATATTTAGAAGTTACTTTGGACCAAACAAAAATATTTGACTCCTTCCTGCAAGAATAATAATTTTACCAATGTCCATCCGATATAGAAGTTTGACTTGTAGGAGACTGCCTACTTTTAAATTAAAATTAGGCAATCATAAGCCCAATATTAAAAAGAAAATTAGCCCAATAGTGACTAGGTTAATTTCTTTTGGTGACTAGTTTAATCGATTTAGTGATTAGGTCTACTTTTATATTAAAATTAGACCGTCTCTTTTAATAATTTTTGCCAATATATATGTCCCCTTTGTCGAAGGACGTCATTTTCATGAAAACAAAAAGTCGAGAGTCGCAACTTTTACAGCAACCAACAACAAAGAAGAGAAAACTTATACTTCCTCCGTTTCAAAATAGATGCTACATTGTTGACTTTTCCACTATTCATGAATGAGGTTTGACCATGCATTATTTACTATTAGGTAAAATCAAATGTTATAATGTAATATGTTGTTGGATTAGTCTTAATGTATATTTTCAGAAAATCAAAATTTTATACTTTACTCTAATACATAATTAAAGATATTAGTAGTCAAAGTAGTGCCTCGACAAGCGTTTTAGTCAACAATGTAGCATCTATTTTGAAACGGATGAAGTATGTTGAATCACAACTTCTAACTCAAAGGAGCCAAAAGGCCCAAAACTATCTCACCAAGTTCCTAAACAGTTTGAACCACCGACAGGAATAACATATGGCTTTCTTCCTTCACTTATCAGCCTTTCTTTCAGCAAATTCGTCAAAGCCTGCATGAAAGACAAACATAGCCCTCGTAAGAGGAAAAAATAGCCCCAATGTACATGTAAGCTTGTATGCAGAAACAAACTACACATAAGCTTGTATGCGGAAACAAATTTTAGTATATACACCTAAAGTCATCCTTTTATAAGGTTCTATAGAACATATCGTTGTAATTGCCAGTCATTGCACAATGAACCTCAATACCACAAATTACAAAAATGTTAAATGTTATTGCTTTATATACTGTTAGTTTTCTAATATGAGATATAATGCAATGAAGCATCATAAAGGTTGATATGCAATGCCATTCTCAATATTGTTTCATGGATACTAGTCTCTTCACTTATATACCATAAACTCTCATCTTCCTATAAATGCTTTTGGGAGTAAACCAGGTGATAAATCCTCTAGAAAATTAGTTCTGCTACATCATCATTCTCTTCCTCATTCAAGAGGGTTGTTAGAAAAAAGCCTTTTAGAGACTCACTCTAATTCCTTTTAGTTATCTTCCTAAGCTAGCCACCAAAAAGAAGAACATCCATGATCTTAAGTCTAATATTCCAGATATCTGATTCAGGTGACTTCCCATTGGTAATGCTGCACATGGTTGGTAACTTCGGAAGAAGATGGGAGTGGTGCGTGACAAATAGGGACGGATAGATGGTGAAGAGAAAAAAAAAAACAAAGAATAGAAAATGCTCCTGCATGAATACTAATGATAGCATGTCGATCGTTACAACAAATTGATCTCCTTTGACTCTTTCAAAAGAGGCACGAGCCTATGGATCGTAAACGATATGTGAAGGACAAGAGCTTTGGAGCAGACATATCAATGAATCTCATACTATAACACATCGATACCTCTAAATGTTTCAGTTGTAATAGACTTGATGATGAAGAAACTGATGTTATCGCGGTTAAATCAGTCGAACCCTCGATTATCAGATTTTCGAGGAGCTCGAAACAAATAAGGAGTAAATCAACTATTTCTGTAGTAAGATTTACGTCTTTAAGACACAACGATGTAAGAGTATGCTTGAAGTTAAAATCAGGCAACTTCTGTGGAAAACTATAATTTTTCTCATACTCTGCCAACTCTGGATCTTCTAAGAGTGGTGCACTTAAGTCTAACTCAAGGTTTTTAGCTTGTTTGGATAATTCAAAAACCACCGACTCAGCCTTTGGCATTTATTTACTTAATATTAATAAAAAAAGAAAGGATGAAAGTTTTTCCAATAACAATAAATAAACGATTCAGATCATTTAATCGACATAGTGCTATATATCGAAAATTTTATAACTATTTTTTATTTAATTTTAAAAACGTCTTGGTATTAAGGATTACCCAAGTGGTAGAAGTAATACCTTGTTGTGCCTGAACTTCAAAAAGTTTAAGTTTTAACCATGTTAATGATCCTATATTATTGGTTGATAGAGAATCAAAGTATATTTACCAACAAATCACGAAATGATATGGTTCTTACATATGATTTCTTTTTTTATTATAGATTCAGAAGTTAATGTGTGTGTGTGCATGCATTATGAATTATTTTTCCTTTTTTAGAACAATCAAAATGGACTTTCAAGCTCATCTGAGCATTATAATGGGCCCTTTCTCAATAATATACCCACAAAATATTTGCTTAGACTAACAGGAAAAAGAGCCACCATATATGATCTTCAACATCCACCTCGTATATTACACCTAAACCTAGTTAAACTCCAATTATATGCATACATTAAAAGAAGTATCTTCCACCTTTGCTAAAAGAAGAACAGATAACTAGCAAGTATTAAGATATTATGTTACTACTATTCAAAAAAAAAAAAAAGATATTATGTTACTCAGACTCAACTACAATTGTCTACTCGGATATGGTGTCCCGTTATCGGACTTAGCCATTTCATAGAAAAATGTCAAGATTTTCGTTTAAATTGAAGCATCCAAATGTCGTATAATGTACGTGAGCAAACTAGGAGAACCAAAGTTACATAGATAAGATCTTTCTTAATGAGAAACAATGACACGCACTGTTAAGAGCATATAAGACTACTCCTCAACAAATAGCAAATTCAGCTGTGTAACACAAGTCTTGCAAGTTAATTTCTAATCTCACTTATATAAATCCAAGCTCCTCTTGTATCTGTACCGCACTACTGCCACACCCTTGGATGATGTATCATGCAATTAAATCTTGGCTACTCTGCTTTCGGCTAAAAGAACCCACTGCTTACCACCTAACTGATGAAAGGCTTCGCTAAGTATCGATGCCAAAAATAAACTATGAAATATATATTTCTCATTATATTATGTTATAATGAATCAGTAGTTTGTTGTAATTTTGAGTTAGTTACAAGCTGTAACTAACTACTTAGCTCTCATTGTAAAGCAACTATAAATAGCTCTTTTCCCTCTCTTGTACAGTTCAATAAACTCCATTACTTTCTGGAGAAAAAAAAAATCTCTCTTGTTTCTCTCTATCTATTTAAGCACAATTTACTGAGTGTTGGGAAATTGTTGATTGATTCTGGATTTGAAGCTGTTTTTAAACAGAATGAGTGTATTATACTATTATTAAGTCACATTTATCTAATAATGTTATAGGAGTAGGTCATAAAATTAATGGCTTGTTTTTGCTTAATGCTATTCCTTCTTCAAACTCAATATCTTATCCCAAATCCACAAACACAGCTTTAATAATTTCATCTTCATCATCCACCTCTTATCAATCCAATACATCAATAGAATTGATCTTCTTCATGCTAGTTCAGTACATCTCTCTTTCTAAAATGAAGCATGTTAGAAGGTTGTTTTCGTGAGCATCTCTCTGAATATTTATGTGAAGTGTATGTCATGGCTAAACACCACAAATTTCCCTTTCCTAGAAGCACTTGCAAAGCTAAAAAGTGTTTTGATCTTGTTCACATCGACTTATAGGATCCATATAAAACCAATACATTACTAGGTGCTTCTTATTTTCTTACCATATTAGATGATCATACTAGGTGTACTTGGACTTTCTTGTTGCATAACAAAATGCAAGTACAGAAAACCATTGCTTCATTCTTTTCTCAAATTGAAACACAATTTCAAACTCAAATTAAAACCATGAGGACAGAAAACGTCACAGAAACCATACAAACAGAATGTCTTGCATTAATTTTAGACAAAGGTGTTGTTCACCAAACTAGTATAACGGGGAGACCACAACAACATGGTCGAGTGGACAGGAAACATAGACACCTCTTAGAAGTTGCAAGACCCTGAAATTTCATGCAAATATGCCAACCAAATTTTGGGGAAAGTGTTTACTTACTGCCCCTTATCTCATAAACCACATGCCTACCTCTATCTTAGATTCGAAGAGTCCTCTCGAACTGTTATTTGGTTCTGTCCCAGATTACAGTGCTTGAAAGTATTTGATTGCCTTTGCTATGCCTATAACATGGGCAGAACTACATATAAGTTTAGTCCTAGGGCTAAGAAAAGTGCGTTTCTCGGATATCCTTTTGGTCAAAAAAGGATACAAGATGTATCATTTAGAAACACATAAGTGTTTTGTTACTATAGATGTCATATTCAAACTTTAATTTCTCACAATGATGTTCTTGTTATATATTTAGATTCTGGTAATGATACTCCTATTGATGTAACTCACACATCTAATCCTAATTCTTCTCCAAATTCACCTGTTCATTTTCCTAACATTTCTGAAAAACACATATGAGCATACTTATTCTCTTTTTACTCCTGTTTCTACACAGGTGAATGTGCATGATAATAAAAACAGCTGGGTTGCACAGAGACGGATACGGGAACGGGTACGGATTCGGGTACGGGGAAGGAAAACGACAAGATTTTGAAATGTTAGGAATGGATACGCGTACCCATAGAGGATAGTACATGACCTAAAAGAAGTACCCGTGCTACATAATTGAAAACTTCTCTGTCCCTTCTCTTGGTTCTCATGAATCTGTTTTCAGCTACTGATATTGGTATTGCTGACATTTCTCAAACAAATGCTTTACCATATACACAATCTAAAAAAATTCCTAAGCCACCTCCTAAGATTCATGATTCTATTCGTCCAACTTTAACTTCTATAACCTGAAAGTCTCAATCCTTTTCTTTTCAAACAAATATTCCAATAACTGAACCACATTCCTATGCTCAAGCTAGTGTTTATTTTCAGTGGAGAGAAGCAATGCACAAGGAAATTCCTGCCATGAAATTAATGACACTTGGGATATAACTTTTTTGCCTCAAGGAAAGAAAGCCATAGGCTCTAAGTGGGTGTTTAAAGTTAAGCATAACCCAGATGGGAGTGTGGAGAGATAAAGGCTCACTTAGTTGCTACTGGATATCAGTATGTAGCTGGGGAAGATTTCACACTTTTCTTCATGGATATTTGGATGAGGAAGTGTACATGAATCCTCCTCTTAGGTACGATAAGGCTAAATCAGGTGAGCTTCGTAAATTGAAAAGATCTTTGTATGGATTAAGGCAAGCTTCTAGGCAGTGAAATAAGGAGTTGAGTAAATTCTTTCTTAGCCTTGGCTTTGTGCAGTCTAAAAAAAATTACTCATTGTTTACAGGCTAACTTGGTGGTGAATTTGTTGTGCTTTTGGTATATGTTGATGATATGGTGTTAACTAGAACAAGTAAAGTGCAAATAGATGTTAAACTTGCCCTTGACAAGGAATTCACTATAAAAGACCTTGGTGATTTGATGTACTTTCTTGTGATTGAGATTATTAGAAACAAGTCAGGCACTCTTCTCAGTCACAGAAAATATATTACTAATATAATCAAAGATCTTCAGTTAGATCGTTCCTCACCAGTAACTTCATCTCTTCGTAAAGGACTTGGGTTGTCTACTCTGACCTGGGAGAAGTCTTGGCAGAACCTCAGCAATATAGAAAGCAAATTGGGAGATTGTTGTTTCTTAATATCACAAGACCTCATCTGTCTTATGTAACTCAACATTTAAGCCAATTTCGAGTTGTGCTAGAAAACCACATCTTCAAGCAGCCATGTATTTGGTTAGATCAGGGAACAAAAACTCGGCCGTTCCGTTCTGGAACAGCCGCTTTGTAACGGATTTCAGAGAGGTCGTTCCGTTAAATACCGTTCTAGAACGGTGATTTGGAATTCACACCAAACTCGGCGCGATAGCGTTACGTAACGGTGTAACGGCGTTCCAGAACCGTTACAATCACGTAACGTCCGTTATTTGAAGAAGACCAGTTCTTTTGGTGGAGGAAGAAGAAGAGCCAACGCAAGATCTATAGATCTGAGTTAAAATTTGAAAATAAAACATGTTTTTTTATTTAAATTAAAGCTTACCGAGGATGTAGAACTCAAATTCGAGTAAAACCCCTCCTTTAATTTCATTAGGTTACTGCGAATCGAACCCTAAATTGCAAACCCTAATTTCGAAAAAAACCCTAATATGCATTGGGATGCAACGCTGCTTCTCCAATCATGGCAGAGAAGGTCGACGAGTCATCTTCGGCTGCTTCGAGCACTGTAGCTGCCGGTGGTTGGCTTGTTTGCAGGTTAGTGCTTGCTGGTTTTCTTTCTTCATACCGATCATCTTCTTCTTTTCTCTCTTCTCTTTTTTCTTTTATTTTGTGACTGCCAGTCACGTGATAATTGCAACTCATAAAGTATCTCTTTCTCTCTCTTCTTTTCATCCCTTTTTATTTTTTCTTTCCCTTTTAGTTTTTATTCCTTCACGTTTTTTATTTTTTTAATTACACTCTTACACAGAAGTATGTTCAAATATCATCATAGTACCTCAAATATTGTATTTATAAGAGTTCTGGACATAATATGATATAGAAAGTAAAATAGAAGAAAAACAAAGTTTAAATGCCACTTGTGTGATTTTTTTAAAAAAATTCACGCCGCGACGGCTGCGAAACGTTCTATTTCCCCGTTACAAGCCGTTCCCGCGATAACGCGACCGTTCCCGCGAACGCGACCGCGCCCGCGTTTTTTTTCCTTGGGTTAGATACCTCAAAAGTAAAAATCAATCTTGGCTTGTATTATTCAGCTGATTATGATATGCAAATGACAGCATATAGTTATGCAGATTAGAGCACTTGTCTTTTCAGTAGTAGGTCTTTGAGTTCATATTCTGTGTTATTGGGTTCGCATTTAGTTTCATCGAAAACTAAGAAACTAAATGAGAGAAGAACTGCGAAGAACTCCACAGCAGCCTCACCGGTCATTCTTCGCCGGTCGTCGCATTGTCGCCGGTAAGTTTCTCCTACTTCTCTTTTTCATCTTCTCTGTTTCTTTTCTCTTCTTTTTTTCTGATTTCTTTTTTGCTTCTTCTCTGATTTTCTTCTTTCCTCTTTCTTCTTTCTTCTTTCTCCTTTCTTCTGTATCTTTTTTTTTTCTGATTTCTATCTTATTTTATGATTTCTTCTCACATTTTTTCTTCTTCTTTGTTCTGTGTTTTCTTTGTTCTATATTTAATTAATTTTGAGGCAGTAGTAAATTACTAATAAAGTGACTAATAGGAAGTATTATATTAGTATTATATTATAGAAACTCATTTTCATCTTTCTCCTATATCCTTAATATAATATCTATGTTGTTCTTGCCCCACTATCTTGAAAGCTTTGTTTGCTTTTCTTTCTACTTGGTACTTTGACTTGTTGCGGTACTTTAGCGATGAATTATGCTTTCTTATATCCTTTTATGGGTCTTTAATATAATATCTATGTTGTTTTAAGTATTAAATGCTTTTATATTTGATTTCTAATCATTTTGGCATCAAAGGTACGCCTCGCCTACGGGATGCGTTTGCCTTCGCCTTGCGCCTTTTAAGACTAAGTGTGAGAGAACAGGTTAAGTCTGGTTTTCTACAAACAGCTCGTGTTTCAAGTCAGCAACAATTGGCAGATCTACTGATTGAGCCGTTATAAGGACCTCAACATCAGTATTTCACTTCCAAGCTTAGACTGGTTGACTCTGCACGAAGGGGGATATGAAATATAACTTTCTCTTTAAATTTTGTTACAACAAATCAATAGTTTGTTTCAATAATGAGTTAGTTACAAGCTGTAACAAACTACTTAGCTCTCATTGTAAAGCAACTATAAATTGTTCTTTTCCTTATCTTGTATAGTTCGATAAACTCCATTACTTTCTGGAGAAATAAAAATCTCTCTTGTTTCTGTCTATCTTCTATTGAAGTATTTTCACCAACCCACTTAAATAAGTATTGCCCATGTTTCTATCCTTAAAAAATAAGTTGCAGAAAAGATAAATTCAAATAACTTCGAGGACTAGTGGGCTACAATCATCTATGAAAGGGATTTTGGGTGAAAACTGAAAACAACCAAGTTGCTAACTTACTATGCATATTAGCTTCCCACTTCCTTGTTCCTTCTCCAAAATTATACTCATTTTTATCCTTCAAAACTCATCCTAAGGCCCGAAGTACGCGCAAAGCCAAATTTATTAATCGCCAATGAGGGACTCCACTCTTCCCTTGCTTCAACTCTTGGTTTTCTATCATTTTTGCTAATCTTCCTTTGGGTCTTTCTAGTTCTATCTTGTGTGATGAATTGGCCTAATGGAAAGGAGTAATATGGGTAGTGCACCACCATTCAGTTAGAAGTTTGCTTGGGAAGTAAGTTAGAGAGTTAGTGAGGAAAGAAACGTTATAAACACAGGATATTAGGGGGAAACAGATTATGTTAATATTCATGACAGTTTTGGTGAGCTTTTAAGTCTCATTGGGAGAGAATCAAGCCTCTATAAAGCTTGAATATCTTTCCAATTTACTGTAACTTTCACTTTATTAATCAGATCATCATCTTCTTCCTTGTAATTTGCCATTAAAGGTGTCAAAGGCTCAAAGCTATGTTAAATCCATAGCATTTTCTACACGCCCCAGCTTAGGTTTTCTTAAGGAAGAATAACTTCTACACTCTCATAATATTAGTCGCCTTATGTGGTAATTGGTTGTTCAAATTCTTAGAACTCATTGATACATCCTGCATGGCAACTGCTTGTCGGGCCAGCTTCAAAGGCACATTAATCCAAGTTGGGCAGGATAAAGAGAGGAGAATAAGTGCATGATGGCCATTACCTAATGTAGCTACGCATGATTTATAAATTATGTGGTGACGCAAGGAAAAAATCAATAAACCCACAAGTGAAAAACAAACCTAGATTAACAAGTAATGCACCTACAAGATACTAATATTGGACCTATAGTAAATACTGAACCTACCATTTACAACCAACAATTTACAAGTGATCTCCTAAGAACCCACCCAATCCTCCTTTATTGCTCACATATGCAAGGAATAAGATGAAGGGGCCTTCCAAGGGTAAAAAAATCAACCAGGCCACTTAGTTAGGAATGCTAAGCTGGAGGATAATATGTAATTCAACACAGTTGGTTACAACTTAGTGGGCTACACAAGGATGGCAGGCCCGGCCCAATACCGGTACAACCGGCTCCGTGGAACAGGGCCTCACAAATTTGTTGCCCAATTTCGGTTGACAGATGGAAGGAAAAAAGAAAAGAAAAAAAAAAAGCATAACCGCATCAAATTATTACCCGCAAGTTTCAAGAACATGACTCTCCATCTTCTTCTCCACAATTCTCTTTCCTCTTCAATCTTCATAAATCAAAATCCCCAAAATCTCGTGAAATTATTCAGCTTCCATGCCCACATTAAAATTAATTTTCAACTCTTTATCCAAAAAATCATCTCATTTCCATAATTTTAGCCAAAAAAATCTGAATTTCATTACTCCTTCCCTCAAGAACACCACCAAAAATGGAGATATCTAACGGGAAGAATTTTTTTTGCTATTTATTTGCGAATTGCGGTTCATATTAAAATCCACTCAACTCATATCCAATAATTCAATTTCTTTTATCCTCCAATTGTCCAAAAAAAAAAAAAAATCAAACTTTGATTTACAAAAAATTACAATACGGGAAGTCGAAGAACGAAGTCGGGAATTTGATTGTGGGTGTCGAAGGTGAAAAATCAAGAATTTGTGGGATAATTTATTAAGATTTGGTGGACCATTTCGCTTCAAAGAATGCTAGAGGATGGCTTTGTTTAAATAAAAGATCCTACTAGATTTTTTCTTTAGTTTTGGTTTATTTATTAAACTGTAAGGAACGATTTATGATAAATAAAAAAAATTATAATTTCTTCTTTATAATTTTTTTTGAAGGGCCCCATTTTGATGAATTACACAGGGCCTCCATATTCCATGAGACGGTCTGAAGGATGGAGAAAGGAATCAGAGATATATAGGGAACCTAAGGATAGAGAGAGGATTCATTCAGTAAAGTGAGCTAAGTAATTTCGAGGGGAGAGATTCTTAACCTCTTTAAAGTTAAAGGTTGTAATATGTTGATTACACACATCTATTAACACTACTATCTTATCTTTGATTTTCTAATTTCCAACTTAAATTCTTATTGATATTTAGTAGTTGTTAATCTCTAATCTAGCAATGGGAGAAACGGTGGCCCTCCATTGAACAACTAAAGCAGGAGTTTGCAGCCTTATGAGCATCACTCACCAATGAGGTTATGAAGAGCCAAACCGATGGCTGAGATGCCTTAAACACTGTCAACTCAGATGTCAGCCAGCTTAGATAAGATGTGACAAGAGCGCAAAGTGGACATTTACAAAGATATTGGAAAAAAGGATCTCTTAATTTAAAGTGAATCAAGAGAGAATGATCACCAAGTCTCGCCAAACCAGCAAACCTTTCAATCTACCTTAAAAAACACTGTGTCAGTCATAGAGGTGGACTCCAGAGATCGTGCGCATTAAGTTGGATATTGTGGTGAACTTACATAGCTATGAAAGGATAAAAAGTACAAAATAAATTAAAAGATACTCTCAAAAATATTATGATTTCTTCCCTCTTTCTCCTATTGCTAACACTCTTCCTTATTCCTAATAGTAATGCACTACCAATAGTACCCTTTCCCACTAGGCCAATTCATTGCCATGGAATCAAAACTTGGGCATTCCATTATGTATAGGTCGTAATCTAATGAATTTTGAATTTGTCGTTCCGCAAATGGCGTTACAACAACAAAAATACCATCCTTTTTGCCATGCCATTTGTTACTAATGCTGGCTCACTGCGTCATCCGTTATATAACGATGACTCGTCGCGTTTGAACACTCTTTTTCCCATTACTTGTGTTCCTTGTGAGAATTGGCCAAAAAAGATGGTAAAAACACACTCTGCAACAGAAAGCGAAAAAAAATAGAAAGAAGCAAAACATGCATACAACAAAGAAGAGAGAAGGACAAACACGGTGCGGGCAAAGAACATGGTTGCGGGTTCTAAGTTTGGTAAATGCCCATGAGTTCGGTTTGTTATGTATTAGTAATAGGATGACGCTTTCACATTTGAAGTAATTATTCATTCACCAAATATATAACCTAATCATGTGACAGATTTGGTCAAATTAGGTTGAAAGAATGCTTCTTAAGCTCGGAAAAATGCAAATTTGAGGTTAAAAATCCACTAATGTGAATTTTAATAACAAAAATGTGGACATTGAATGAGCCGCAATTTATTCCGTTAATCCTGTACAAGCTACTTCTGCAAATCTGTGGCCAACATTCTTTTTCTTGTTCATTGTAATATGGATTACGAGCCGCCAAACTTCCGCCTTGTCATCAAGGTGAATAGTAATTGGCTTTACACTGCCTCAACAGCAAAGGCCAATAGTATCTTCCTAAAATCTGTGTTTCCATTGGCGTCCAAACTCCGCACTGTTGAGTGTTAGCATGATTCTCGTGGGCATAGTCATGGGAGAAGCATTTAGTAATTGGTCATGTAATGTAACAGAATATTGTTATTCTGTTACTGAGAAGTGGTTAGTTTTGACGGGAAATTCTGATATTGCATTATAAATAATCATTCGAGCTGTAATTTAAGGATTATTCAGAAATTAATACAATCCTAAACCTCTTATCTCCCTCATCTATTCTGGAATTCTCTCTCTCACTCTTATCTTTTAATCTCTATAATCTTCAACTTGCCTTCTGTGATTTCATTCTACTCTTGAGCTGATAGTAGCTAAATAAAGCTGCTATTACATGTAAGGCCATCGACTGGTGGATGGGATGGATGGTGTTTGAATTGATATGGTAAGTGTACATAGGCATCGAAAGAGAGTTTGGGGTAAAATATTGTATAGGGTTAGAAAACATTAGAATGGGTGGAGTTATGAACTGAATGATGAAGAAATGGGGGTTAAAAAGTTGAGCCATGTAAGTGGGCAGTGAATAATTCTCGGGCCTTCTCGCAATCTGGTAGGATCGGTTGGAGACATGTCACATGAGGAGGATTATTTTTGATGGATGAGTAGGGTTACGGACATGGATTGGAATGATTGAGTGGTAAAGCTAGAAGGACTATATGGGCTTAGTTTTAGTAAGCCCAACGAGGGACCTTTCCTCAATACCATTGGGTTTAGAATGGGTCAACCCAATCCCTTACTTTATGTGTCCAGACTAGATTGAGTTGGTATTCGAATCATCTCTTATTCTAATTCCCAACTCTTTTCCTTGATCATATTTTAACGAAGCCTGGTTGGAGGCTGAAGAAAACTCGAGTCCTCCTTTTTTGCTGGAACAAACCCAGATGCATGGATTTTGAGGGCAGAGCGATTTTTTGATTTCAACCAGTTGAATAAGGAAAAGAAAGTGGAAGCACTTTGTATTTCAGCTAAAACCTATACATACATACACGCACATGTACATGAACTCGCACACGCACATCAGCACATGCATGTGCCTAGAGATATATAATATACATATGTCTGTTATTATACGTGCATGTCAAGATATCAAGAAATTGTTTTGTTCAGTCATTCAAACCCTAGGTGCTGAACGAAGATTGTGTAATCTGTCTCTATTGTTCTGGGAAAAAACATAGGAAAAGTGTTCAGACAGACAAACGTCAAAATATATTTTTCTAGCCTCCGACAATTATAATCATGCATTAACTATATTTCTAACAGTCAAGTGATAACACTGCCAAGCCAACTGAAAACGGCAGTAGAAGAGTCCATCACTCTGTTATTATAAAATTGGTAAGACCATCTTTGCATGATCTAGCTCAAAGATGTACTAGCTCTACAATCATGAACAGGCCAGATAATCACTCAGCAATGCCTCGGTAAAAGAAAAAAAAAAACTTTTTTATCAAAAAACTGATGCATATAAGCTTATTGCATAGACTTCCAAGTTTATGTTAAGTTCAAACTTCTTATAAAGCAAATAGAACCAAGGAGCCACAATAAATACCAGATAACACAGCAGGGAAGCGTGGAGAAATCAACATACCACACTTCCAATTTTTGCATATTCTTCTTTCGATACAAGTTCAACATGAGCTCCAACTAAGCGTTCAACCAACAAGTTGCCAATAAGTCCTGGATCCTTGTCCGAAAGAGCCTGAATACCATATCAATGAGGTAAGAAGCAATAACTTCAGAAGAATAACCAAGGTTATAGTTATTTATTTCAATCACAATAAGGAACCTTGGAAGTACGTAGTATAAGAAAACAGTCAAGATTCAAATACTTTGCAGCTACGGCAGTTGCACGACAGTGGTTACTCTGGATGCCACCAATTGTTGTAATACAATCTGCACCCTGTGCTAGAGCGTCAGCCATCAAGAACTCCAGCTTTCTCACCTTGTTACCACTCAGCTGCATACCGGAGATATCATCACGCTATAAAAAAAGGAGATGCTGTCATCAGCTCAAGATATCACATGTGATGATAGGAACGGAACAAATCACCCCTTTTAATCACCCTCAATGAGGATAAATGAGGAAGAAAATGAGGAAATGAGCTATTAACCAAGTCTTGTTGGTTGAAGTCTAGGGGCTAAGAAAGGTCAGCTTCTATAAATTAACTCCATTCCATATAGTTGCATGGGTCAATAAAACACATATATTAAGAACACATCCAAATTTGGAAGCACCATACAATCATCATATATACATCAATGATCCTAGTTTATACCCACAATGTATCTAAAACACATAGGTTTGATGTCTAATTAATAAGAATAAGAGCTATAAAAATATTCAGTGTAGATGAGAACCTTTGAAAGATTTCAGGACAGCTTATGAAAGAACAAGCACACACTACAATATATGGTTATATCACCTACAATGTATCTTGAAAGCGTAATTTCGTGCACATCCTATGTTTCCCGTGCCCTCATCGATCACAATTTATCAAATAACCATCCCTATCTATAGTTTATAATAATTCAGAATGACTGATGTAGGATGCGTTAGAATATCAAGTCAATTGTTCGACAATGGTTCAGAAAGCCCAAATTTAAAAGTGAGACGTTGCTTTTGAGGAAGAGGTAATTGTAAAAACACCATATGTGATGTAAGTATTCACGTAAGTCAGTGATTAGTATCTTGCACTTGCAAATTTTCCAAAATTACTCGTGAACCTGGAGGAATAACAATTATTTATAAAATCCATATTCTTATAGAGCAGTCCAAGAACTTCATTTTGGTGGGCAATAAAAATAATTCAAAATGGAAAAATCACCAACAATGGAGCATGCACTATGTAAAATGTGATCTGTTTGACCTGAACATTCAAAAGTTTGCACAGAGATGGACTTCAATTTTGAGTAGTGTTATTTTTGTGAATTGCTCGCTTTTTTTACCATAGAAAAGTTTAGTAGAATATATTTTCAGTAGATTAAACAAGAAAAAGGCAGAGCTAGTAAAAGTCATACATAAGTTTTTGGTTTCTAGAGCTTCAGCAAAATACCACATCAATTATTCCTTATAACCTAACAAAACGCTGGAAGCTAGTCTGCCAAAAACGACAATATAACAAGGGCATCAAATGATTAAGCAACAACTTGCACCAACTAAAGTTTGACCAACTGAAGTAAGCATCGTGGTTCCTTACTTCGACAGAGTACAAATATCTAAATTTTCTATTTTTAGATACTTTTTCAGACCTATTGCCGGTATTGAATAGCAGTCAAAATTTTTATACTATTCTTCATGATATTATGCACGGATCAGATATATCATGGTGAATTCTTCTGAAAAAATTGTGTCTTACACAATGGAATCTGATAAGTGAGCTTTCGAGTAAGTGTTTACATAATCTTCTTCTGCCCAAGAAATGATTCATCGAAATAATTAGTCACCGTTGATATTGACACATCTGGGATCGCCAAACGTTCAACAACTAATTCATTCGCTAATATATTTCGGAAAAGTCCAAAACTAAGCGGTTTTGTAAAATAACCATCCCTATCTATAGTTTTGTAAAATCTTCTAAGATGTGAATCGGTAAAAGAATTGGAGTTGGTTGAATGTATTTACCAAAATAGCCTAATCCTTTTTTTTTTTGAGACCCGCATAGTAATAGACTACTGACGCGAGTAAAGCTAGAACAAAACACTTTCGTCCAAGGAAACACTCAAGCAATTTTGTTCCTTGTGATGCTGGGAGGTGGAATGGGATTTTATCTTAGGGTGTGTTTGGTTGGGAAGAAAGTGTTTTCTAGGAAAACTATTTTCCTTACTAGGAGTGGCCATTCATTGGAAAATAAATCTAGCTCTTCACTTTTATGGAGCATTTTTAGCCAATTTTTAATTGTGGTTTGTAATGTTAGATAAAGGCTATAAGAGGGTCGTGCTATGTGATTAAGGAGGAGAAATGAATTATCAAATTTAGATATTTCTTAATTTCTTTTTTGGATCTAGTGAGAGAAGTTAACTCTAGAGAGAGTGTTCAAACCATCTTCTTAGCTTCGAATTTGATGAAGTTAATAAGCTTCAAGAATATTTCTCTTACCTCTTTATTGTATGTCATTTTGCTTGGAATTTGAGATTACCATGTTAGTGTAGCTTGATTTTACTTCAATCTCCTATTAGTACTTTGATTTTATCATGATAAATGAATCATGATTTTGGGTTTTGGTTTCCAAGTACTTATGAAGAGTGATTAGTTCTATTTTAAGAGGGATTGAACCCATCAATGAGTTTGGGAACCTCTAAGCAACCTTAGTCCTAAATTTAGGGATGATGTTAAATGAATAAACTGGTGTTTAACTTTAGTGTTTTTATGCTTCCTGCCTTCATAGTCGGTAGCTCAAGGGTCAATTAATCAAAAATAAAGAATTGAGTTTAGCTTCCCATTAGCCCAAACTCTAATTATCCAATATGAGAAGAACAATTAAGGATGAACCATGAGGATGTAGACAATAAATGGAATCGAGAAAGTGAAACCTTCAAGCATGTCGATGCAAATTAAGAGCCCAATATGAACCACTACAATGGCAAGACCACAATCAGTCAAGTGAACCTTTCTACACAAATTCAAATTATATTCATTTCCTCTTTTGGATAGTTTGTTTTGTGTAGATTGTAGCTCTTACCTAGTATCCGCTAAGTATGTGTGGTTGATTCAAAAGCCAACTACCTTGACTCTATTGATATGATGAGACAAAGGCAAAGCAAAAGATGAGTTTGAGATTGATGTAAGTGTGAAGCAAAGCAGACTTGGAAGATGAACATTCACGGAGCTTCAAAGTAACACGGCCTTACAAGCCAATCCTGACAACAATACCCTCCCATGACTCTAATGGCCATAAAATAATCTTTCAGAACTTATAACAAAGACGCAATTCTGCTTCCTTTTTCAGGCTATCCCACTTTCACAATTCTAGTCAAAAGAGTAAGAAAACATGCAAATGATTTTGTCAAATAATACATTTAGCCACAAGTAACATGATAAGACTACAATCTTCTAGAGGGTTACACCTTATCAGAAATTATAAGGTCCATTTTAACATGATTATCCCATGATTTATATGATTAACGAAAAGTTACAAGGTGATTTTGGCAATTAATCATCATCCCACCCTTTCAAAAAAGGGTATCCAGCTAGCTAGCCTAATCTACCATAAATCAATGACAATAGTTGACCCGGCAGCCACTTTCTCCCATAATCATCTTAACACAGGAGTATGTGAAGGACACTAATAGAACCAGCAAAATATAGGAAACTCCGCAAACTCAGCAGCAAATGAAGCATAAACAAGATTTACAAAACCCTGTATATAGAAAGCAATGGGCCCTGGAGAAGAAGGGAATACATCTTACAAACAAACATAATATATTTCCTTTCTTTTGCCTTTAGATTATACTCCCTCCGTTTCATTTTAATTGTTACACTTTGATATTTGACACTATTTACAAATTTCACTTTGACCATCATTTGTGATTAATACGCGGATGAAAATATAGTCATGTGGGATCTTGTTAGATTCATCATAACATGTATTTTATTAATATGTACTTTTTATAATTTTTACAAATACAAAACTAAAGATATATGTCCTAAAAGTTTTGCATTGGCATGCATGAAAAGTGTAAGTGTGTAGATTAAAATGAAACGGAGAGAGTATTAATCAAAATCAAAAATTGGCTTGTTAAACAATATAAACTCCTTCCAGGATTGAGATTAGGACTTCAGACATCACATGAGAAGTTTTGCATTGGCATGCATGAAAAGTGTAAATGTGTAGATTAAAATGAAACGGAGGGAGTATTAATCAAAATCAAAAATGGCTTGTTAAACAATATAAACTCCTTCATATTCGTTGTGAAGTATCAGGATTGAGATTAGTACTTTAGACATCACATGAGTAAGGTAGCTTACACCTAACCCCCTCAACTAGCACGGAGAGTCCTTTTCTATAAGGTAATATTGATGTAATTATTCTTAATTAGGAGTAGCATTTAGGTTTTATTTAACACTTCTATAGAGTTATTTCATTCTAATTATCCCAATTTAGGAGTAGCATTTAGGTTGCATAAGAATTTAGTTGTAGTTCCTATTTTCCAATCAATTTAATTAATGTCTATTTTTTACCATATCTATCTTTCCGCCAAGAAACTCAAATATATTACATTAAGCGATTTCCAAACTCCAATTGTTTTTAAAGTTGAAAGAAATGACTGCAGAAAGGAATCAAGGATCACCTTAAGCCAATATTGATATTTGTCTAATTTTCTTTTCTCTGGCAAAGTACTCCCTACACTCCAGGATAATCTTTTAACACTTTGTTTTTTTTTGTTTGTCTCATATTACTTTGAACATTGTCCTTTCTAACATGATCCTACTTTTATTATATTAATTTTCTAACACCACTTAATCATGATCCCCTATTTTATCTCTTTCTATAAAAATACTCAACTTTCTATCTCTTTCCATAAAGAATACTCCAATAGCTCTTATCACATCTAACATCTGATTACAAAACAAAATAACAAAACATTTAATACCTTCAACCAAACTTCCGTTTTGGGAGGTAAATTAGGGAGATTCCACTTGTGAATTGGAGTAGGAAGCTGCAAAACATAATCAATTTTAAACCAATTACGCAAAACAAGCACAATTAAGGAGAGAGAGTGAAGGAAAAGGGGTTGAGTTACATGGGCAAGAGAGCAAGTGTGAGAAGGAATGGGAGAAAGATGAGACGCCCAAGAAGGAGGATCGTAGGCTCGATTGGCGAGGAAGCCAAAGCCGCTTTCGGAAGTCATTGAAAAACAGCAGAAGATGCGTCAATGTCGCCAGGGGCGAATCTATTAAGTAACAGGGGTGGCATATGCTACCCCTAAAAAAAAATTAAAAGGTGTTCTAATTCTTTGTTTTTTGTGGGCAATGACAGCTAGTTATTGTTGTTCTTATTTTCTTTTTTTTTTTTCATTTTTTTTCTTTTTCTCCATTACTACTCTATAAAAGGTTGGAAATTAAATCATGGACGGAATTGTTTTTTTTTTAGGAGATTGTTTAGATAGACATTTATTGTAGTTTTTTTCCTAGCGGCTGCTGCAAATGACATTAGTTAACACTAGCCTTCTATGCACGCGATGCGTATGTCAATTGTTTGGGTCAGATTTTAATAAATTCATCTAAATATAATTTTAGAAGTGTGATTTATAATTATTGTTGTACAAACTAATGTAAAGTGATTAGAAATTGTAATGAACATTTAGATATAAGGTCTTATAGTCAATTTAAATTTGTAATTTTTTTTAATTAAAAAACCGTTTTTCTAATTGTGTCAAGTTACTTTGTTAATGCTTATTTAGTTTAATTTATCATTAGAATTATGGCCCCATCTTTAAATCAGGGAAAGATATATTGTAGAAGATTTGAATATCCCATTATATATTTAGCTTAGAACAAAAATGACTTTTTAAAGGAGATATCATAGCTCCCCCTTGGCTTCTATAATAGAGATAAGTTAACCCTTATTAATAAATGGTTTATGGTGTTAATAAGATATTATTGATATATGTAAAATGTTAAATACGGGGTGTCATAGTTGTAAATGGACCAAATTCTAGTCATCGAAAATAATTTCCTATAATAGTGTTGTACCATTTTTTCAAAAAGAGTTATAAGTGTTAAACGTGAATTACGTTTCAGTATCATGAATGATGAACCACTATTTAGTAGTTCTTTTATGCTACCCCTGATTGACAATCCTGGCTCCGCCACTGAATGTCGCTGAAAATGGAGGTGACGAGTGGGCCGAACTAATTAAAGTTGGAGGTGCAGGTACCAACACTGGTAGAGTTGGAGGAGAACTAGCATACCAAACTGGAGTGGAGAAGGTGTCATTTTTGTTTTTGCATAGGAGAAATTCTCATATACCGCCGGCCACATTAGAAATTTCGTGTGTAGCCAGTTCATATATTAAGCCTACGTGGATTTCAATTAGTATTTTTACTCTCAATCTATGCGGATTTTAATTAGTTTTTCACACTCTAGTGCTCACGCGTCTCTTCTTCTTTTCCATCGTCAACTTCTCTCTTTCTGATAATTTTCATCTTCGTTTTTTGTTTTTTCTTGCAGTTACTTTTAGAAACTATGGAAAACTCTAGGTTAGTTTGAGGACTTAAGATTAGAATTTTTTTTCAATTATAATTCAAAATGGTAAAGTTCGACGAAATTTTACTTCCTCTTATTATATTCATCTTTGTTTCTTGGACAATTTTATGCTTGATTTTGATTTTAGTTAATTAAACTTCACAACCAATAATTTAATTACTTTAAATCGAGTAGTCAATGGAACGAGTTGTCTGACTAAAAACCAGTCTTCCCTTTGGAATACGATTTACGGGCGCGACTCTGTATTCCCATGACCTACGATATCGAGGAATAACCTTTAAAATAAAATAGGAATGGTGATCAATCCGATCCCATGAAAAGTCATGGGCTACCAACATGTACTCCAACTCTCTACTTGCCCAACACTTCAGACATGCACAAGCCTAAAGCTATTGCTATCCATGTTTCATTTTACATGATTTACCATTTATTACTTGTTCTGACTCACAAGCAATACAGATAATACAATCATCAAACAATCATAAACTTTCATTTTTATCTTAGAATATGATATTACAATCATCAAACAATCATAAACTTTCATTTTTATCTTATGATTTAAATAAGTGATCAAACAACTAATAAATATATATATTAATCCCTCATATGAATTAATACAATAAAGTTCTCAAATCCCATATGCTTACATCAATCTTCCATACAAACATAATATAAATCTCATAAACAATATGTTTCACACAACGGCATAAAACATGCAAATCCAACACAATAGAAATCATATATAAACTCAAAATAGTTCCTATACATGATACTACATAACTCCCATCCTTAAAATCATGATACTAATCCAATCAACGCTAAGTATGTACGTATCTTGTGTAGATAAAACGAGTGACCACTTTCACAACCTTAAAAGTTTCCTAAAGAGAAATCTCCGCCTAAAATAATCAATATAAATCCACAATCAATCCTTTATGAATTTACAGCAATAATAAAATATTTTAACCCTTCTTAAAAGTGTTCAAAAACCTTTTCCATCATTAGAACTCAAGTATTAAGGCCTCCTAGTAGAGTACCACTATACTAGTTGCCAACAACTCTCAAAACCCATGTTTTAAAATCATAAATCTCCATTAACAATGCTCTTTTCATATTTCCAGCAACATATAATATATTAAAACTCTTTTAAAACATGCTTAAACATATTTAAAATCATAAGAATAATCAATTTCATAAACTATAATATACTACTATGATTTCCAACCTTTAAAACCCTTAAAAATTCATGATTTGATAATTGAAAATCCAATTCAAACCTAATATACAAATAAGAATTTTATTTCCTCAATACATACATTATATAAACTTAGATTCATAAATAAATCATCAAACTAAAAATTTTAAACATAATCAAACTAAAAATAAATCTTAAAAACATAAATTTTAAACAAAAACTTGAGGAGGAAGAAGAGTAATCAAACCAAAGCAAAAAAGAGGAGGAAGAAGACAAAGACGCCACCGAGGAGGAGCACGTCGCGCAGCATATCACGGTTGGGTGGTCGGCGATGAGAAATTGTCGGCGAGGAGGAGGAAGACGGCGAACGTGAGGAAGGGAGAGAAAAGGAAAAATCGTGAGAGAGAAATAAGAGGAGGAGGGTCGAAATATTTGAGGAAAAGAAGGAGAGAGAAAATAACTATATGGGAAAATTTTGGGTTTATGGGGGTTTATATAGGTTTTCCCTTGTGGGATTATGAAAAGGTGATTGGGCTCAAATAAAGTTTAATGATTAATGAAATTAGTCTTTGGGTCCCCATACCCAACTATGAATCCTTTTCATAATCCAAATAGTATTTGGATTCCTCATACCCACTAAAAAATCTTTTTCCGAATCCAAAAAGTGTTTTGAGCTTTTCAAATATTTTTTCAAGCATGCCTAACTAAAATATTTTAGATTCTTTAAATCATTAAAATAATTCCTTTGACTTTCAAATAGTCAACCTTTAAAGAAATATATCATTTAAATACTAAATTATATTTAAATATAAATAACTATACATTAAAGTATATTTCTAAAATTCATAAATTTACGAGGGATTACATTAAAGTAACCAACTTTCTTTATAGGAGTGATACCATTCTATTGTTAAAAGTAACCATATACTCATACAAGTAATTTCATTTGGTCATAAGAGTAACTCCATCTATTTATGAGAGTAATTCTATATATTCATAAGCGTTGTGCATAAGGGTCATCTTCAAAAACGTTATATCTCACAGCAAACTTAATATTTTTGAAAGATATAAGTTGGACATGAAAATTTGGCTATATATATCTTCAACGCTTGGTCAAAAGCTCGATTTCGATAAGAAACGAGTGAGATATGCCCATTTGAAAATGAGCTGATGGGCTGACCAGGTGTCGCTCGCGCTATAACACCCTGATAATTCTCTCTTTTCAGAAATATTTTTTTAATATAAAATATAGAGAATTACCAAAGCATTATCGCCCGTTTGATAACGTATCGGCTTATTCAGAATTTTGCAGCGGAAAACATATAACTAAGCTTTAACCTTTTATTATAAATAAATAATGAAGTACTTTGAAATCAAACAATCTAAATGAGATTACTCAAACAAACTTAATAAAATACGTTTCTATTAATGCAGAAAATAAAATATACTAGTTACACATTCTCTTCATTCCAGATTCCCAATGATGCACATCTGCGAACCTGTAATGTCAATGCATTAAAGAATTTGCTCACCAAAATGGGTCATCACAGGATCAATAAGGCAAAGCCATGATCACAATCACAAACAAAGCACGTGATCAGCAAAGCTAAGTTCTACATACTAAAACATAAGCATTTCTAACATGATACTAAATAAATAACATGCAGGGATATCGATAAATAATAATATAATCATATAACATTATACAGACAACTTTTACTAAACTAGACTATAACCATCTTTTTATTACTCAAATGGAATAGTTATTGGACCTGAGTTGTCTTATCTACTAATGCCTTCACTAGAAAGACAAAATACGGAGCTACCACGTATCCCAGAATGACCTACGATATCGAGGAGCCTTTGAAAAATAATAATAGGGATGGTGATCAATCCATCTCCCGGAAAAAGCCATGGGCTACCACCATGTACCCCAACTCCTAATGTCCAACTCTAGACGTGCACCAGTCTAAAGTCTATAACCATCCTCGTTACACTTTACGTGATTTACATTGTGTTACTTGTTATGACACACACACAAGTAATCGCAGAAATATCAAATCAAGCATTCACATCTGAACTTATTTTATCTTAGGATTTAATAAGTGATCACAACTTACAACCCAAGATTACTTTCTTTTAATCTCAATCTTTCTTATTTTGTTGAACCTAGCCAACAATCAATCTTACCTTTCAAAGGCATAACTTATCAACTTATCAAATAAGGCCCACAATCCTCATAAAGTAGTGAAAATAATAATATAAGGGAACATATGAATAAACATGATTCAATAAGAATATATAATATATTAATTCCCCCATGTAAAATAATAAATAAATTTTCCATCCACATGCTTGCATCAATAATTCCATACAAACATGACAATTTTTAACTCATAATCAATCTCATAGTTAACATGCTTGCACACATGCATAAAACATGTAAAATTCAATCATACTAGAAATCACATTTTAACTTATAAAGTTCCTATACTTGATACTACAACTTTTTCTCCTTAAATCATGATATTAACCACATAGCACACAGGTATGTATATACCTTGTTGTCGACCCTTGAGTTTTGAAGATGACCTAACCACAAAAGACATAGTATATTTTATTTATGTTGTTGCAAGGTAATTCATGCTCGAGCTAAGAGAATACTTGATTGAAGATTAAAGCGGAGAATTAATCAAGATCGAAGTAAAGATGTTCGAGAGATGAAGAATCAAGCATGGAATGAAGATTAATACATTAGGGTATTTATTAATCTTCTTGTTAAGGTTAGTAAAGCTTTATTAAGTTCGTGGTGAATTCTCAAAGGAACTTGGTTCTGTTCCCATGAAAGGAACAGACCTGGCACTATAGGAACAAGGCTAAGGAACAAGACTTAAAGATTAGGGAACAAGACTTAAAACTAATTTAGGAACTTCTAAGTGACTAATATTGTGCGCCTAAGTAATTTGTGCCCAATATAGTTGTTAGAGTTTTTAGGGATATTTTGACTAAGATCCATTATTTTAGGAAGTTAGTTTAAGTTTGTTAGGAAAAGATTTTAAAAGATTTTCTGATTTTAAATTAACTGATTTTCAAATATTATCTTTTTAAAATATATATTTTATCTTTTATATTTTATTTAAAATATTTAGTTTTCGAAAAATTTATTATTTCCGGTTTTTAAAATGTTTCGGATTTTTAAATTATAAAAATTGTTTTCCGGTTTTATAAAAGATTTTGAAAAAGATATTTTTCCTAAAAACTAGCTAAAGTATTTTATTTATTTATTTCCTAAAATCTAGATTACACGCCTAAAGTTTACTGCTACACGTTTATGTAGTTAGTGGATTTAGTGGCTTAAGTTAATTATCCTCCAAGTATTTAATTAAATTAAATAAGTTTAATTATTCTCCAAGTTTTGCAAAAACCACGTAATGTGTTACTGCTTCTATGAATGAAGTAGTGGATTAGTGGATGCTTTACATGACATGGAATAATTAATTTAATTAATTAATTAAATTAACATCATGGGAACATGTGATAATGGTCTAAGTTAGTGAGAACATGTCTTGTCTTAATTGTCTATAAATAGCGCCTAATTCATTTGAGCAAAATTGTGTTGACTTAGTTAATTTGTCTAAGTTATCTAAAGTGTCAGTGCCTTTTCCTTAAGAGAATTCATACTTACATTAATCGAGTTTATTACTCTTCCATATTTTATAAAGTGTATTTTTGAGAAAAAGGGTTTGAGTGAACTCTTGTAAGTTGAGAAAGCTTTGAGTGAAGCAAGAGAAAGAGAAAGAGAAAGAGAAAGGAACTTTGAGTGAAGTTTGAGAGAAAACGTCAGTTGTTGGGAACTGTCATTGGAACTTGAGTTGAGTGACTTAAGTTGAGAATCGAGAGAAAAGTAATAGGTTGTAATCAGAGTTGTTTTGGCCTATTATAGTGGAAAGTTGTTTTAAAATCCCTTGTGGTCGAGGTTGTTTCTTCCTACTAGGCCTAGGAAGTTTTTCCTCGTAAAATCTCTCGTGTTCCCATTGTTTGTTCCCAAGTTTACTTTTAATTCCGCAAAAAGTAGAGTTTATTCTCTCACTATAATTCACCCCCCCCTTATAGTGCTCATATTATACAACAATTGGTATCAGAGCGGGAACTCTAATATTAGGAAACCCTGTTGAGTTAAGATCTTGAAAAATATGAATACTAGAGAGAAACTGGAAGAAGGGTACTCTACGCAGAGGCCACCAATGTTCAATGGTAAGTTTTACACTTACTGGAAGAACAGAATGGAGATCTTTATCAAAGCCGACAATTACCAGGTATGGAGAGTCATAGAGGTAGGTGATTTTGAAGTCACTACCACTAATGACAAAATGAGGTAATTCCTAAATCTATATCTGATTTTGATAAAGCTGATTTCGAAAAGATGGAAATTAATGCTCTTGCTATAAACTGCTTCATTGTGGTCTTGGACCTCATGAACACAATCGTGTCATGGGATGTAAAACCGCAAAAAAATTTGGGATCTTCTTGAAGTCACTCATGAAGGTACGAGTGAAGTTAAGAGATCAAAAATAGATCTTTTGATGAACCAATATGAACTTTTTCAAATGAAATCAAAAGAGTCTATCCAAGACATGTTTACACGCTTTACTAATATTATTAATGAGCTAACATCTCTTGGTAAAGTATTAAATCTGAGGAACAGGTACGAAAGGTCCTAAGAGCCTTCCTAGGGATCGATTGGATGGCTAAGGTAACTGCCTTACAGGAAACTAAGGACTTTACTAAGTTCAATTTGGAACAACTTGCTGGTTCCCTTATGACTCATGAGTTGCAATTGGACAATGAGAATGGAGACATGTCCAAGCAAAAATCGATTGCCTTAAAAGCTGATGAAGATGAAGACTCAGAAACTGATGAAGAAGAATCCGCTCTCATGGTCCGAAAATTCAAAAGAATGTTTAGGAACATGAAGAATGGAGATTACAAAGGAAAGAATAAGAAATATTCTAACAAACTTGTTTGTCATAAGTGTGGCAGCTCTGAGCACTTCATCAAGGATTGTCCCCAATGGGAACAAGAAAAAGGCAAAGGAAGGGAACGAAGCAGAGATAGAACAAGGAATACAAAAACTCCTATACTCGATCTGACATGAAGAAAGCTATGGTTGCTGCATGGGGAGACTCTGACTCCGAAGAAGAAGATGATCCTCAACCGAATGTGTAACACCCCCGCCGACCCGAACCCTTTTTCCATTCGAATAAACTCGGGTTTTCGGGGGAAAACGGATCCACGAGGGTTCGATCCGACGGGGAGGTGTTACCGCCGCAATTATCTCCTTGGAAACAATTGCAAGGCTAAGTTACAACACACCAACTCAAATTCATTAATGAAAACAATTAAGTAAATTGTTTATTAGACATCACTAATTAATTAAAAGTTTCAGAGTTCCAGCGAAAGCTAATCATAGGCTAAGTGGATGACAACTCTAAGTGATCTCCCTTTTGTTCCCCCGATCGATCACCCACCTGCACAAATACATTGAAAAGAGACAAGAGAGACAAGCTCCCAAAATCAGATAAACTGAGTAATTCCAACTCCATCCCGTAAAATACTTAAGTTGAAAATACTTTGTAAAATAGTATACTAATAGTTTTGGAAGTCATAACACATGTACACATATATATACATGAATAATCATTTCATTAATTCGATTATCTTAATTATTCCAGGAGAGGAAAGAGAACGCCAGTAAGCCGTGGAAACCCCCTGTAACCACTTACTTCAACATAGTAGGCCGGGGAAACCCCCTGTAACCACCTACTTGTAGGCCGGGGAAACCCCCTGTAACACCTACGAAAAATCATATATTGGCCATAACAGAATCCCTAGTGTGCACACCCCTTCTACTTGGATCACAACAAGATAGAAGGAAGACATTAACAGAATAATCAGCATAGTAACCAGATAACCTGTAGGGGCCGCTGAACCACTCATACAGGGCAACCTGTTCATCATTTCCCTCCGATATTTCACTTTACGTGATTAGCATCTTTTAATTCACGTCATCACATAATTCACATATACATTTACGTCATCTTATTCAATTACGTCATCTTATTTAATTACGTCATCTTGTTCAAACCAGTGTGAACATATTCAATCCATCATAATCTCAATCCATTCATGGAGATTTCAATAACTCATTTCATATTAACAATCACTTGAGTTTATTTATCGTTTCAGATTCATAATTATTTCATCATCACAATTTCTTATCAATTCCAACCTCCATAAAGTTTCAATATTAATAATGATGATAATACTCGTGAATAAAGTAATAATAATAACAATGATAATCATAATCATAATAATAATAATAATAATAATAATAATAATAATAATAATAATAATGATAATAATAATCATATCATGATTAAATAACATTAACTGATTTTAGTAACGTTATAGTAAACAACGTTGTCATATCGTACATCGTCCATCGTCGTTATTCATAAATCATAATCAGAATCCAGAGTCGTTGTCCACTTGTTATTCGAGTCCATAATTATAGTCCATAATTATAAATTTTATAAGCACATAATAATCACGTAACCAATTCATTTTACACTAGCGGGATCTATGTTTAGATGGACATTGAAGATTACCTCGTGACGCGTGCCCAAAGCTAAGTTCACGAACGTGTTAGCGCTCTTGATAGTCCTTGTCTACGAAATCGGAGTCTACAATATTAACGAGATTTAAGTTAGTTCCTAAATAACCCCTTTTTTTTTATAAAGTAAACAATTTAAATAGTTTAAATAACTTTAAAGAAATTCTTAATGAACTTAAGAGAGTTTATAAAGTTTTATAGTTTTCACACTATATATGGAATCATTTTGAATATTCATAAAATTACTTCAATCTTAATTTTATTAACTTAAACAACTATTTTAAACATAGAAGAATAACTATATGTTACTCCTTGTTTTAATTTAGAAAATCAGAAAACGTTATCAAGTTTGTAAAAGATTAATAAAATACACTAATTAATTAATGTAGCTAGTTTAGGAAGCTTATGGGCTTTAGTTTTAAAATAAAGTAAAATAACAAAAATCATTAAAAAGGGAAGGGGGTCCTCTTTTACTGATTCTTTGAATCAGTTTTATAAACAGAAAAAGAAAGAAAAAGAAACGAAGGAGGGAGAAAGACAGAGGAGCACGAAGAGGAGGAAGGGAAGGAGGTTTGGGCTGGCGGTGGTTTTGACCGGCGACAGAATTTGACGCAGCAGAGGCTGCGAAGGAAGGAAGGAAGGACGAGGGTCGCGGGTTAGGGCTGGGCGACAGATGGGTCGCGAATGGGGTGGCTGGGCGCGCGAAGGAAGGCGCGACTCAGGCTGGGCAGACGACGCGAACGAGGGTGGTCGGATTTTCTGGGTTGGTGGTTCGAAGGTGGGGATAATGGTGGGTTTAGAATTTTTTTTTTTTTCTATTTTAACCTTTAAAAAAATCAGAATTCCAGAAATTAAAGAGGGAGGAAGAGAGTGAAGCAAACCTTTGAAGTGGTTTTGCTTGAGGAATCTGATGAGATTGAAGTCACTATTTATAGAGGGATTTGGTCAGAAATTTTCAAGCTTGGTCAAGTCCCCATTAATGGAGGCTATGGTGTAGGGAGGTGAAGCTATGGTGTAGGCGTGTAGCTTCTTCAATGTTTACCTCCCCTAAAATCTGATATTAGTTGGGAAGATTAAATTTTTACTGACAAGTATTGCAAGTTGTTGAACTAATTAATTTACTGTTGAATTGGAAGGAGAGGGAGGATGGAGGAAGGATGGTGAAAGACTGATTTTCACTTTCTCCTTTATTTATTTTGTTTTAATTTACCTTTTTCTTTTTGGTAAATGACACATGGACTTGGACTAATGTTTGAACTTGGATTACTAATGTGAATGGACAACATGGGTGGCAACTTGGATAAGGGTATCCATAAACAAATAAAGAGTTTAATTATGAAATGAATAATAAGTAAATGATTTAGTTGAAGCTTGTTAAAATAAATTATTATTTTAATAAACATAGTTAACAAATGAAATCTCATTATCACAAAATAATTTTTAAGCGAAAATAATATTAAATCTTAATAAATAATAATAAAATAATCTTTGAAAATTCGGGGTATTACATCTACTCCTCCTTAAAAAAAAAGTTCGTCCTCGAACTTTAAAGTTTGATGTCTAATAATGTAGGGTTTGAGTTCACGAGAAAAGTACCAGTCACAACGTTAGCATCGGTATCAGCTTCAACTCGGCTCATGACATTGATTCGTCCACTGGTGTAGCCTCCATTGCCATTCTTTCCGAAGTTTCCATTTCCACTTCCAAAAGAGCGGTTGTTCAGGTTTGTGTTGTGGGCAGCATTTCCTTCATTGGGGCGGTTATTAACGAAGTTTTGAACTCTGTTTCCACCTCCATTGTGGCTACCATTGTTGCCATTGTTCGCATTTGGTCGATTCGGAACTTGCTTCTTGGGACAATTAAACGATTTGTGACCTAATTCTCCACATTCGAAGCATTTGATTCTTTCACCCTGACAAGTGAACCCTGGATGGTTCTTGTCGCACTTCTTGCAATTAAAGTTCCTATTTCCTTGCTGGGCCTGTTGTCCATAATTCTGAGTGTTGTAGCGTCCACCATTGTTGTTGTTGTTGTTGGGCCTTTTATCGTACCCTTGGCTGTTGCTGTTGCTCGCAGGTTCCTTTCTCTTATGCCTACTTAGCACTTCTCTTTCACGCTGCAGAATTCTCTCTAAGTTTGAGGCCTTAGCATATGCCTCCGCGAAAGTAGTTGAGGTACTACCTCCCATACGAGTCTGAAGATCGAACTTAAGTCCGTCCTCAAACTTTTGAGCTTTAGTTCCCTCATCAGGAACTACAGTCGGACAGAAGCGAGCATACTCATTAAATTTCTGAGCGTACTCTTGCACACTCATGTTATAACTCTGATTGAATCTACTAAACTCATTGTACTTCTGCCTACGAATGTGCTCGGGAAGAATCGAGCCTTAATCGCTATCTTAAACGCTTCCCAGTTAAAGTTCTCTTGAGCTTTAACGATTGGTCCTACACTTTCCCACCACGTATCGGCATCCTCGTGCAAATAAAAGGTCGCTTGGTCAACTTTCTGGGTCTCAGGCGTACCCGTGGCCGTGAATTTTTTTTTCGAAGTCTCTTATCCAATTTTCGAGAAGTAATGGGTCTTCTCTACCAACAAAGGTTGGTGGTTTCAGAGAGGAAATCTTTTTCGCCGTTGCGGCTTGTGGATCATCCCCATGGTGGTTATTGTTGAGCTGGTTTTGAAGAACTAATCCGAAGTTTTGAGCTAATTGCTCGAGAGTCCTAAGTCGTGCTGCAACTTGATCAGGAGTTTCGGCCATTTGGTTTTCTTGTCGTCTTGCTCTAGATCGTGTGTAAACGTATTGCATAAGCTACCTGCGTTATTCACATTGGTGTTCCCACCATTCACATTTATCCTTAAATAATAAGGCTAATAAATACATAATCAAAGTTTATTCAATTCATTCACCTTTCCACACATCATACTCGGTTCATATACTAAAATTTCGTCATTTCATTACTCATGCACATTTCATCACATAAGAGTCAGCTTAGTTTTCATAACTAAGATATACTAGCATCATAAAACAAATAAGTTAATACTAACGTTAATAAAGTCTACTACAGGTTACTTAGATTCCTAGTGGTTATGACTAGCTAAAGTTTTAAGGTTTTACTCTTCATCCTCGGACGGGTCTTCATCATCATCTTCATTTTCATTTTCTCCATGGTTTTTAACGGGTGGGGTAGGGCTTCTTTCTATTGCTTCATTATCACTATAGTAAGGTTCATCATCATCGGAGGTGAGGTAATAATTAAGCCATTTGGCTCTGGCATCGAGCATCCTTTTCTCCAGGTAACTCAAAGTGAGATACCACTTCCCTTTCCACGTGTATCTTTCATAGTTTGGCCTTCCATCTTTCAGAATATCAGAGTATTCACTCTTGATTTCAGCATAAGGGCCATCATTGGGGAGAGTGTGAATTAAGACATCGGCTTGTCTAGGTGTCGTGAGGAAATCTGAATTTCCATGACCTTCATTGAGGTGATAACACTTCATGGTTAAGCGTAACCTATAGATGTAGGCTGAAATAGACTCTCCTACCCTCATTCTTAGAAGGTAAGGTCCTTGAAGAGGGGTTCTGGTGCATTTCCTAGCGGTCATACGTGTCCTGGTCATCTAATAAAATATAAACAATTAATAAGTACCTTTAACGAGTACTTTCATGCATGCACACATAGCTCATTCGTACCCATACTAAACCCTTAAACCATATTTTAATCCTAATTTATTTCTCCTAAATATTTTATTATCTTGACTTCTTAATCAAATTGTAAGTTTAAACTTATTTGATTCATTTTCCTTAATCTCTATATTTTAACAATTTTAATTTGTCCCTAGTTAATCTAACTCCGCTCTGATACCATTACTGTAACACCCCCCGCCGACCCGAACCCTTTTTCCATTCGAATAAACTCGGGTTTTCGGGGGAAAACGGATCCACGAGGGTTCGATCCGACGGGGAGGTGTTACCGCGCAGCAATTATCTCCTTGGAAACAATTGCAAGGCTAAGTTACAACACACCAACTCAAATTCATTAATGAAAACAACTAAGTAAATTGTTTATTAGACATCACTAATTAATTAAAAGTTTCAGAGTTCCAGCGAAAGCTAATCATAGGCTAAGTGGATGACAACTCTAAGTGATCTCCCTTTTGTTTTCCGATCGATCACCCACCTGCACAAATACATTGAAAAGAGACAAGAGAGACAAGCTCCCAAAATCAGATAAACTGAGTAATTCCAACTCCATCCCATTAAAATACTTAAGTTGAAAATACTTTGTAAAATAGTATACTAATAGTTTTGGAAGTCATAACACATGTACACATATATATACACTGAATAATCATTTCATTAATTCGATTATCTTAATTATTCCAGGAGAGGAAAGAGAACGCCAGTAAGCCGTGGAAACCCCCTGTAACCACTTACTTCAACATAGTAGGCCGGGGAAACCCCCTGTAACCACCTACTTGTAGGCCGGGGAAACCCCTGTAACCACCTACGAAAAATCATATTGGCCATAACAGAGTCCCTAGTGTGCACACCCTTCTACTTGGATCACAACAAGATAGAAGGAAGACATTAACAGAATAATCAGCATAGTAACCAGATAACCTGTAGGGGCCGCTGAACCACTCATACGGGGCAACCTGTTCATCATTTCCCTCCGATATTTCACTTTACGTGATTAGCATCTTTTAATTCACGTCATCACATAATTCACATATACATTTACGTCATCTTATTCAATTACGTCATCTTATTTAATTACGTCATCTTGTTCAAACCTGTAACAGCCCGGATTCTCCCGACCAGCTTACAGAGTATTAAGCACAGCGAAAGAGACTCTGGTCGAGACAACCCGAACTATTACCATCACACTCACCGAACTACATCGGAGAGTGTGGAACTCAATTCCCAACTCTATTCAAATTAATTAACTATTATAACTATGCTCTGATTCTCAGACTCTATTCTCATGAATTTCTACAGAAAATCCGGCAGAATTTCCTTTGAAAATAGGACAACGCTAAAGCGAAAAATAATATGAACCTGTTACAATTTTAATAAATAAAATATTTTCAAATCCCAAAGCTCAACAATCTCAACGCTTTCGCGGAGCAACAACCAGCAGAGAATCAGGAGCACTTAGCTAGCGATTCTTAAATAAAGAAAATATATTATAGAAATTAAACGATTAACTATTACAAATGGAGCGTCCTCACTTCAATAACAAATATAATACTGCATCATCTCGTATCAGCTTCAACTTGCAAAAGAATAACTCACGGCTTCAACCTGAAACATTTAAGATACTGCCACCACCAAGTGACAGGCCACAGAAATGACAAAACAATGTACACACATCAGCAAAGCTGAGTACTAAACCCGTAAACAAGAGTAACACATGCTTTGGTGGCTTTTACTTGAAAACGACTCAGCAGTCAACATAATCACATTGTCATAACATGCATCACATCAACTCATATTGACAACATACTTATACATCTTTATCTAATTGTTTCTTTTTTCTACTACATCGTCATTTACATAAAAGTAAACCCAACAACGTAACTCCAAACAATCTTGTAACTGATATATCTTATATAGAAACTGATTAGTTAACCTTTCAACATATCACGATCCCTTATGAGGAATCTGGGTTACTAACTTTGATATAAGCAATATACTTTATTTCCTTTAATTGATTTCTTATCAGAAATCCAAACTTTTGTTTTCATACTCTATCAATCACTTTCTTATATTCTATAAACAACCTCTTAACAAGCAATAAATATCATAACTTCACTATAACGATTCCTTATCGGGAATCCACATAACAGATATGATTCCTTATCGGGAATCCAACATTAGTATAACTTACCAGGATATGCCTCCTTATCAGGAAACCAATATCGATATTCGTATTCATATACTGAATAAACATTCATTATTTACCTGATAGAATTCCTTATTGGGAATTCAATATTGAAACAACTTACCACGATACGATTCCTTATCAGAAATCCATTATCGATATAACTTTCATACTTTGAAATGACATTCCTTTTTAACCAGGGGGAAAGAGAACGCGGCGGAGGAGACAAAGCTTACACTCCGACAGTGGGGGTCGTCACCCAACCATTTGCTTTACTTTTGGCCAATAACCGCGACTAGTCCGGAGTACATTTTTCCGCTGATTTCATCAGCCATTCACAGGTTTCACATTACCTGATATACGCCCGATTATCGCCCCACAGAGCAATGGGCAGTTTTCCCTGTGGGGCCCCCAAGGTTCACAGTCCATGGGGCACTGTTCATGTCACCTCATCCGTCGACTCAGACGAGGCTACTTTCCCCTTTCAGATTCCTTTCGATTATCGTTCATAACTCACTCGTCATTCTTAGAACTATTCGATAGTTATAGTAATCCTTGACAATCATTGAACAACAAGCAAGGCTTCTTCTTAAAGAGTTATAATCGCTTGAGTATTTCGAGGCCAATATAGTTATGAATTTCGATTCAACTCAATTACAATTACAAATATACTTACCACACAAGTAACCAATCATATTCTGTAAAATACCCAACCATAGTGACAATAGGTCTCTCAGCTAGATTTAACTAGCGAGAGTTACTAACCCGATTCCACACACACATACTTTTGCATGTAGATAGTTCATATTCTTTTTCACTTCACTGATATCTATGTAGACTCATCTCAATGATGATAATAACCGTTATTAAACACCATCAACAATTACAATAAGTCTCTCTCTTAGAATTAACTAAGGAGAGTTAACTCAAACTTCATAACTCGAGGTTCACCAATCAAAGGTAGATTTCAATGACTAAATATGGTTCTAGTCATACCATTAGCTGAATTCTAATTAACGGGATCGACAATGAACCCATTTAGGAACCATACACCTGCATTGATGAGCCTACTCCTTTCCTAGTTACAGAATAATTGAATCAAATAACTAAAGCTTCTTTAAAGTAATCAATACCCTTATTCACTTCTTTACAAGAACTCCTATACGAACTCATTTTAATGAACACGGAAAAGATGATCCAACTTTATTATATTACTCCATTTCTAACCATTAAACTGAAATCCTTTATTGGACACATTCTCAATAATCTCATCCATATTTAGTTAATATAAACTAACTCCAATAGACTCCATATTATTAGAAATACTAGGTCTAATTCTAACTTTATGTGCGTTAGAGTTTAATCGAATAATCCTTCCTCATCAAACACTAGGACAATTCCCATCAAATACAATAAATCGATTAACCATTGATAACTCTAGTCAGATTTTCATATAACTAATCTTTTATTTATAGAATTACACCCAACCAGTTCTAGAACATCATTCTAATTACAGGTAGAAAACTTATCACAAACTTACCACATCAGTCCACTTATTAATATAATACATACTTTGACAAAAGAGTAACCTACAATTAGAATTCTAATTATAAATCAGGTATACCACCTTCCACAATTCAGTGAACTTCCAATAACGTAGAAACAACTTTCATGTATCGCATAAACAAACCAATAACATAATTAACAATGAACTCGAACAACTATTCAGATTGATAACATGAATATTATTCAAGGATTAACCACTTTCTATTAACATTAGGACCAAGAAATATAGATTAACTCTTAATAGCTCACAACATTCCAATTCTTTAACCATTAACTAATAACAAGTATTTCTCATCTAGTGTAATTATATAAAACTAACTCGATTGACTTTCTCAAATATGAATGCTTCACGAATCAAACTACAACTCCTTGATTAGGAGACAGTAACACTAACATAACCAATTCTATACTACTAACCTTCTAAGAATAATTATCGCTTTTTAAATAACTCTTCAAGTCTATAACTCAATCATGGTTTCACTAACAATATCAAGAAATACCAATAATCATTTCTGATTCCTCTTACTATGAACTCTTCTACTTATTCAAATAACTACCTCTAATCGAACACATAATTCATTTAGATTTCCTTACTACCCAACATAGCTAGAGTATAACTTCCATTAATCATGCTAAACTAACACATCTTACTAAACTAGTTCGAAAACTTATATGTACTAATCTTTCATAAAACTAACACTAAATCAACCTAATTTATCAATAAAGTATATGAGCATATCCAATATGCATGTACCACTAATTATTCACAACAATACACAACAATTCAATAGTGCCCTCTTTATAGAATCAACTTATATAAACACAAGTCAATTTCAATATATTAATACATAATCCACATGAATTCAGTATCATCAACAACAAACCACTAGGAATCACATTTCACCACCAATAGATCATAAATCAGCTTATAATCAACATTTAAATTCCAAAAGAACCTAATCAGGATCAAGAAAGGAACAAAGAGAGGTGTAGTACCTTTTTGGTACATCGCACAACCATCAAACATCACCGCCTAACAACAACACTACCACGCGGCAGAGTAATGGCGGCAAGTAGAGAAACCACCATCAGCGGCTCGCGACAAAGGACAGCAGCAACACAACCGCGGCGACAACAACGAGACTTCGCTCGCGGCAGCAACACGAACAGAGGAGAGAGACGCGAGCAGGGAGACACGCAACTCTGGCGAGAAATCAGACGAGCATAGGAGAGAGAGGGAATAAGAACAGAGGCGTCGCTTGCTTGCGGCGGCAAGACGAGACGAAGCTCCGGCGGAGCCAACGAATCGTGGTGCGACGCGAGTCCGTCAAGGCGGCAACTGGCGGTGCGATGCAGAGCAGCAGCAAACACGAACAACACCACACACGAGAGAGAGAGGAACAGGAGCTGCGAAGTGCAGCGCAGGTCTCCAACAGCCTCGAAAAACGTCGGCGAGGCAGGCTCCGGCGGTATCCGACGAGATGAGAAAGGAAGAAAAGGGTTTTGTGTTTCGGGTTTCTCACGGGGTAGGAGGGGATATGGGGTTCTTACGGGAGAGAGAGGAAATCAGTTTTAAGGGGTTTGAGTTTGGGATAAGCCAAACTAAACCGACAAGGGTAAGGGTGGGTTCAACTTTGGGTTTCTATTTTGGGTAAAATACAACTAAGCTAGTTCGCATAAAACTCAATATATGAATTAATAATAATAATTTCGTAAAATTAAGTAAATAATTATTTTTACAATACTACAATAAAATTCATACTCTATAACTCAAATAAAATAAGATTTTCGGAACATAATTAACTTAATAATCATAATTAACTTTTAAATAAACGTTCTTAAAACTAGGGCTATTACATACTACCACCCTTATCAAAAGTTTCGTCCTCGAAACTTGCAAATAATTATTCTTAGAAAACCAAAATCTCAAACTCCAAAGACATTAGACGTCCAGCCTCCATTCTACCATCATCTTTTGGTTCTCTACTTCAACTTAATTCGCGAAATCAAGGAGCAAAGAAAATCTCTACTTCGACTTGACTCGCAATATCAAGGAGCAAAGAACTAAAGGGGCAAACTCGTTGGCATTGGATTTCAATCATCTCATTTGCAGAGATCTCGTTTGAAATTCATTTACTTAATCAAATCAATAAGTTTTCTCGAAATACGCATTCGAAATAAATAATATCATAAACAATCAAGTCATAACAAGATAATATTTTACACATAGCAAATATACACTCAAGTAATACTTATGCATATAAATGCATCCATATAGTACACGCATAAGCGCAAACACTCATACGGCTTGATTCATTTATACCGAATTCTTTAGTCAATACATTAGACCTATTTCCGACCCTTACACTATGATATGGAGATCATAGCATATCCAAAAACTACTCAATTACAGAATTGAAGTTAATTCTTCCTTGATATAAGCAATATACATTTGAGTATAACTTTCCCGACCAGCTTACAAAGGATTAAGCACAGCGAAAGAGACTCTGGTCGAGACAACCCGAACTATTACCATCACACTCACCGAACTACATCGGAGAGTGTGGAACTCAATTCCCAACTCTATTCAAATTAATTAACTATTATAACTATGCTCTGATTCTCAGACTCTATTCTCATGAATTTCTACAGAAAATCCGGCAGAATTTCCTTTGAAAATAGGACAACGCTAAAGCGAAAAATAATATGAACCTGTTACAATTTTAATAAATAAAATATTTTCAAATCCCAAAGCTCAACAATCTCAACGCTTTCGCGGAGCAACAACCAGCAGAGAATCAGGAGCACTTAGCTAGCGATTCTTAAATAAAGAAAATATATTATAGAAATTAAACGATTAACTATTACAAATGGAGCGTCCTCACTTCAATAACAAATATAACTGCATCATCTCGTATCAGCTTCAACTTGCAAAAGAATAACTCACGGCTTCAACCTGAAACATTTAAGATACTGCCACCCACCAAGTGACAGGCCACAGAAATGACAAAACAATGTACACACATCAGCAAAGCTGAGTACTAAACCCGTAAACAAGAGTAACACATGCTTTGGTGGCTTTTACTTGAAAACGACTCAGCAGTCAACATAATCACATTGTCATAACATGCATCACATCAACTCATATTGACAACATACTTATACATCTTTATCTAATTGTTTCTTTTTTCTACTACATCGTCATTTACATAAAAGTAAACCCAACAACGTAACTCCAAACAATCTTGTAACTGATATATCTTATATAGAAACTGATTAGTTAACCTTTCAACATATCACGATCCCTTATGAGGAATCTGGGTTACTAACTTTGATATAAGCAATATACTTTATTTCCTTTAATTGATTTCTTATCAGAAATCCAAACTTTTGTTTTCATACTCTATCAATCACTTTTTATATTCTATAAACAACCTCTTAACAAGCAATAAATATCATAACTTCACTATAACGATTCCTTATCGGGAATCCACATAACAGATATGATTCCTTATCGGGAATCCAACATTAGTATAACTTACCAGGATATGCCTCCTTATCAGGAAACCAATATCGATATTCGTATTCATATACTGAATAAACATTCATTATTTACCTGATAGAATTCCTTATTGGGAATTCAATATTGAAACAACTTACCACGATACGATTCCTTATCAGAAATCCATTATCGATATAACTTTCATACTTTGAAATGACATTCCTTTTTAACCAGGGGGAAAGAGAACGCGGCGGAGGAGACAAAGCTTACACTCCGACAGTGGGGGTCGTCACCCAACCATTTGCTTTACTTTTGGCCAATAACCGCGACTAGTCCGGAGTACATTTTTCCGCTGATTTCATCAGCCATTCACAGGTTTCACATTACCTGATATACGCCCGATTATCGCCCCACAGAGCAATGGGCAGTTTTCCCTGTGGGGCCCCCAAGGTTCACAGTCCATGGGGCACTGTTCATGTCACCTCATCCGTCGACTCAGACGAGGCTACTTTCCCCTTTCAGATTCCTTTCGATTATCGTTCATAACTCACTCGTCATTCTTAGAACTATTCGATAGTTATAGTAATCCTTGACAATCATTGAACAACAAGCAAGGCTTCTTCTTAAAGAGTTATAATCGCTTGAGTATTTCGAGGCCAATATAGTTATGAATTTCGATTCAACTCAATTACAATTACAAAATATACTTACCACACAAGTAACCAATCATATTCTGTAAAATACCCAACCATAGTGACAATAGGTCTCTCAGCTAGATTTAACTAGCGAGAGTTACTAACCCGATTCCACACATCACATACTTTTGCATGTAGATAGTTCATATTCTTTTTCACTTCACTGATATCTATGTAGACTCATCTCAATGATGATAATAACCGTTATTAAACACCATCAACAATTACAATAAGTCTCTCTCTTAGAATTAACTAAGGAGAGTTAACTCAAACTTCATAACTCGAGGTTCACCAATCAAAGGTAGATTTCAATGACTAAATATGGTTCTAGTCATACCATTAGCTGAATTCTAATTAACGGGATCGACAATGAACCCATTTAGGAACCATACACCTGCATTGATGAGCCTACTCCTTTCCTAGTTACAGAATAATTGAATCAAATAACTAAAGCTTCTTTAAAGTAATCAATACCCTTATTCACTTCTTTACAAGAACTCCTATACGAACTCATTTTAATGAACACGGAAAAGATGATCCAACTTTATTATATTACTCCATTTCTAACCATTAAACTGAAATCCTTTATTGGACACATTCTCAATAATCTCATCCATATTTAGTTAATATAAACTAACTCCAATAGACTCCATATTATTAGAAATACTAGGTCTAATTCTAACTTTATGTGCGTTAGAGTTTAATCGAATAATCCTTCCTCATCAAACACTAGGACAATTCCCATCAAATACAATAAATCGATTAACCATTGATAACTCTAGTCAGATTTTCATATAACTAATCTTTTATTTATAGAATTACACCCAACCAGTTCTAGAACATCATTCTAATTACAGGTAGAAAACTTATCACAAACTTACCACATCAGTCCACTTATTAATTAATACATACTTTGACAAAAGAGTAACCTACAATTAGAATTCTAATTATAAATCAGGTATACCACCTTCCACAATTCAGTGAACTTCCAATAACGTAGAAACAACTTTCATGTATCGCATAAACAAACCAATAACATAATTAACAATGAACTCGAACAACTATTCAGATTGATAACATGAATATTATTCAAGGATTAACCACTTTCTATTAACATTAGGACCAAGAAATATAGATTAACTCTTAATAGCTCACAACATTCCAATTCTTTAACCATTAACTAATAACAAGTATTTCTCATCTAGTGTAATTATATAAAACTAACTCGATTGACTTTCTCAAATATGAATGCTTCACGAATCAAACTACAACTCCTTGATTAGGAGACAGTAACACTAACATAACCAATTCTATACTACTAACCTTCTAAGAATAATTATCGCTTTTTAAATAACTCTTCAAGTCTATAACTCAATCATGGTTTCACTAACAATATCAAGAAATACCAATAATCATTTCTGATTCCTCTTACTATGAACTCTTCTACTTATTCAAATAACTACCTCTAATCGAACACATAATTCATTTAGATTTCCTTACTACCCAACATAGCTAGAGTATAACTTCCATTAATCATGCTAAACTAACACATCTTACTAAACTAGTTCGAAAACTTATATGTACTAATCTTTCATAAAACTAACACTAAATCAACCTAATTTATCAATAAAGTATATGAGCATATCCAATATGCATGTACCACTAATTATTCACAACAATACACAACAATTCAATAGTGCCCTCTTTATAGAATCAACTTATATAAACACAAGTCAATTTCAATATATTAATACATAATCCACATGAATTCAGTATCATCAACAACAAACCACTAGGAATCACATTTCACCACCAATAGATCATAAATCAGCTTATAATCAACATTTAAATTCCAAAAGAACCTAATCAGGATCAAGAAAGGAACAAAGAGAGGTGTAGTACCTTTTTGGTACATCGCACAACCATCAAACATCACCGCCTAACAACAACACTACCACGCGGCAGAGTAATGGCGGCAAGTAGAGAAACCACCATCAGCGGCTCGCGACAAAGGACAGCAGCAACACAACCGCGGCGACAACAACGAGACTTCGCTCGCGGTAGCAACACGAACAGAGGAGAGAGACGCGAGCAGGGAGACACGCAACTCTGGCGAGAAATCAGACGAGCATAGGAGAGAGAGGGAATAAGAACAGAGGCGTCGCTTGCTTGCGGCGGCAAGACGAGACGAAGCTCCGGCGGAGCCAACGAATCGTGGTGCGACGCGAGTCCGTCAAGGCGGCAACTGGCGGTGCGATGCAGAGCAGCAGCAAACACGAACAACACCACACACGAGAGAGAGAGGAACAGGAGCTGCGAAGTGCAGCGCAGGTCTCCAACAGCCTCGAAAAACGTCGGCGAGGCAGGCTCCGGCGGTATCCGACGAGATGAGAAAGGAAGAAAAGGGTTTTGTGTTTCGGGTTTCTCACGGGGTAGGAGGGGATATGGGGTTCTTACGGGAGAGAGAGGAAATCAGTTTTAAGGGGTTTGAGTTTGGGATAAGCCAAACTAAACCGACAAGGGTAAGGGTGGGTTCAACTTTGGGTTTCTATTTTGGGTAAAATACAACTAAGCTAGTTCGCATAAAACTCAATATATGAATTAATAATAATAATTTCGTAAAATTAAGTAAATAATTATTTTTACAATACTACAATAAAATTCATACTCTATAACTCAAATAAAATAAGATTTTCGGAACATAATTAACTTAATAATCATAATTAACTTTTAAATAAACGTTCTTAAAACTAGGGCTATTACAAAACCAGTGTGAACATATTCAATCCATCATAATCTCAATCCATTCATGGAGATTTCAATAACTCATTTCATATTAACAATCACTTGAGTTTATTTATCGTTTCAGATTCATAATTATTTCATCATCACAATTTCTTATCAATTCCAACCTCCATAAAGTTTCAATATTAATAATGATGATAATACTCGTGAATAAAGTAATAATAATAACAATGATAATCATAATCATAATAATAATAATAATAATAATAATAATAATAATAATAATAATAATAATAATAATAATAATAATAATAATAATAATGATAATAATAATCATATCATGATTAAATAACATTAACTGATTTTAGTAACGTTATAGTAAACAACGTTGTCATATCGTACATCGTCCATCGTCGTTATTCATAAATCATAATCAGAATCCAGAGTCGTTGTCCACTTGTTATTCGAGTCCATAATTATAGTCCATAATTATAAATTTTATAAGCACATAATAATCACGTAACCAATTCATTTTACACTAGCGGGATCTATGTTTAGATGGACATTGAAGATTACCTCGTGACGCGTGCCCAAAGCTAAGTTCACGAACGTGTTAGCGCTCTTGATAGTCCTTGTCTACGAAATCGGAGTCTACAATATTAACGAGATTTAAGTTAGTTCCTAAATAACCCCTTTTTTTTTATAAAGTAAACAATTTAAATAGTTTAAATAACTTTAAAGAAATTCTTAATGAACTTAAGAGAGTTTATAAAGTTTTATAGTTTTCACACTATATATGGAATCATTTTGAATATTCATAAAATTACTTCAATCTTAATTTTATTAACTTAAACAACTATTTTAAACATAGAAGAATAACTATATGTTACTCCTTGTTTTAATTTAGAAAATCAGAAAACGTTATCAAGTTTGTAAAAGATTAATAAAATACACTAATTAATTAATGTAGCTAGTTTAGGAAGCTTATGGGCTTTAGTTTTAAAATAAAAGTAAAATAACAAAAATCATTAAAAAGGGAAGGGGGTCCTCTTTTACTGATTCTTTGAATCAGTTTTATAAACAGAAAAAGAAAGAAAAAGAAACGAAGGAGGGAGAAAGACAGAGGAGCACGAAGAGGAGGAAGGGAAGGAGGTTTGGGCTGGCGGTGGTTTTGGCCGGCGACAGAATTCGACGCAGCAGAGGCTGCGAAGGAAGGAAGGAAGGACGAGGGTCGCGGGTTAGGGCTGGGCGACAGATGGGTCGCGAATGGGGTGGCTGGGCGCGCGAAGGAAGGCGCGACTCAGGCTGGGCAGACGACGCGAACGAGGGTGGTCGGATTTTCTGGGTTGGTGGTTCGAAGGTGGGGATAATGGTGGGTTTAGAATTTTTTTTTTTTTTTCTATTTTAACCTTTAAAAAAATCAGAATTCCAGAAATTAAAGAGGGAGGAAGAGAGTGAAGCAAACCTTTGAAGTGGTTTTGCTTGAGGAATCTGATGAGATTGAAGTCACTATTTATAGAGGGATTTGGTCAGAAATTTTCAAGCTTGGTCAAGTCCCCATTAATGGAGGCTATGGTGTAGGGAGGTGAAGCTATGGTGTAGGCGTGTAGCTTCTTCAATGTTTACCTCCCCTAAAATCTGATATTAGTTGGGAAGATTAAATTTTTACTGACAAGTATTGCAAGTTGTTGAACTAATTAATTTACTGTTGAATTGGAAGGAGAGGGAGGATGGAGGAAGGATGGTGAAAAACTGATTTTCACTTTCTCCTTTATTTATTTTGTTTTAATTTACCTTTTTCTTTTTGGTAAATGACACATGGACTTGGACTAATGTTTGAACTTGGATTACTAATGTGGATAGACAACATGGGTGGCAACTTGGATAAGGGTATCCATAAACAAATAAAGAGTTTAATTATGAAATGAATAATAAGTAAATGATTTAGTTGAAGCTTGTTAAAATAAATTATTATTTTAATAAACATAGTTAACAAATGAAATCTCATTATCACAAAATAATTTTTAAGCGAAAATAATATTAAATCTTAATAAATAATAATAAAATAATCTTTGAAAATTCGGGGTATTACAGAATGAGGAGACTGCAAACTTCTGTCTTATGGCTCGTGATAATTCCGAATCTGATGAAGAGATTGAATCTCTTGAGGCAAGTCTAGACACCATCAAAACTCGCCTTAATTCTTTAAGTAAAGAAAAGTTATTTGAGTTTATTGTTGACGCTGTAAAAGATTGCAAAGATGAAACTATTAAACTAAAACAACGTCAACATGCTTTAAGTTTTGCAAAGGAACATACCTCTTGGCTTAAAAGTGTTCGAATTTTTTTTTTTTTTATTTTTTATTTTTTATTTTTTTAACAAAGAAAGAAAAGACTAGGGTGGATCCCAAGATTTGGGCCACCCTAAAGCATCCTTCCGGATGATTAAAGCAAAGGGTAAATCAGGAACATCAAACCAATAAGTTATGTTAACCGTTGCATGACCCCGATGAGCCATCCAGTCCGCCGCCGCATTAGCTTCCCTGAAATCATGACGAATTAGAACGTCATCAAAACCCGAAATATCCTTAATTGCATCTAGAATAATGGAATAGATATTCCAAGGAACTTTCCAAATCTTTCTTATTGCGTTAATCACCACCAAGTTATCACCTTCAAGAACAAATTTAGAGATACCCAAAGATTTTGCCCCTCTAATGGCTTCTCGCATACCTTTAGCCTCAGCCATAAGAATAGAATCCGAAGTATCTAAACAACCAGCCCCACAGAGACTAACATGACCATCGCCATCTCGGATAACAAACCCAAAAGAAGCCTGACCAGACGACAGTTTAGAGCCATCAAAATTAACTTTATAGTACCCTGCAGGCGGCGGGGACCAAGCAACCTTATCTCTAATAGCTTTACCAAAACAATTCTTACCAGACAAACTAAGAGCCTTATCAAAAACTGAAGTCTCCTTCCTTTCCATATTAAGATTTTTAACATAGTTTCTGATCATCAAACTCGCCTTAACAGGAGAGGACAACTCTTGACGGAAAACCACCCCATTTCGAGTATACCAGATAAACCACCAGACAATAGTAATATAACCCAGCTGCTGCAATGAGAAAGTAGATTTGAGATGCTGTAAGTGATCCATAAAAGCCACGTCCCTCCCAATGACAGGAGGGGGGGCCCAATTCCAGATGTCATGCAACTCCTCAAACACATCTATTACAAAGGGGCAATTAGAAAATAGATGAGCTGCATCTTCCGAATGAAAATTACAAAACACACATTCCAAAGGTAAGAAGACCTTACTAATCTCAAGCCTTTTCTTCGTAGGAAGACCATTCTGGCAAATTTTCCAGAGGAAAAATTTAATCTTAGGAGGGACCGTGAGTTGCCATATCCACTGGAAAGAACACGTTTCAACTGAGTTTAGATGTAAACCCTGAATTAGGTCCACACCTGATCTGACAGTATAACATCCATCCGGAGATAGACCCCACACCCTTTTATCTTGCATTCTGTTACTAGGTAAATAGTAATCAGCAATACGTACACATATATCAGGAGGAACATACCTACTCAAAAGACCTTTATCCCATCTGCCTTCTTGAGAAATGAACTGGCTAACTTTAAACTGCTCAGTACCCCTGGGAACAAAACAAATCTCCGAAATCGGATGAGGAAAAATCCAGTTGTCAAACCAAAAGGAAATTTTCTCACCATCTCCAACTATCCACCTCAACCCCTTTTTAAAACAACTACGCAGGCCCATCAGCTTCCTCCACTGCCAAGAAACATTAGCCTTAAGCTTATATTGAAATAGATCATCATTCTTAAGATATTTTCTCGTCACTAATTTGACCCAAAGATTTTCCGGAGCAGCTATTATTTTCCAAAGAAGCTTAAACTGCAAAGCATTATTATTAGTCTTAGCTTTCCTTAGCCCTAATCCCCCAAATTTTTTGGGGTAACAAATCTTATCCCAGCCTATCAAATTTGGAGATTTGGCATCCGATGCTTTATTCCAAAAAAAATTCCTATAACACTTATCAAGCGATGATAGGACTGTAGGAGGCAAAGAGAAGCTCTGCATTTGGTAATTTGCTTTGGTTGCTAGATTAGATTGAATTAGGACTGTTCTCCCTGCTTGGGAGAGAGAGTTAGCTCTCCATTTGGACAACTGAGACGAGACCTTCTCTTGAATATCTGCAAAGGTAGCATTTGTTACTTTGGTGTCTATTATAGGGCAACCCAGATATTTCCCAAGAGAAAAAGACTTTTCCATCTGTAAAATTTCCGAGAAATTCCTAGACACAATTTCTGAAACATTTTGGGTGCATTGAAAAGCAGATTTATGAAAATTGACAAGCTGGCCTGACATTACACAATATTTATCTAGAATATCTCTAATTATACGACAGCTATCCTCAGACGCTTTAGCAAAAATCATTGTATCGTCAGCAAATGTTAGAAAAGGAATTTTAATTCTAGAATGTCCTAAAGTAACCCCAATAGATCTCGATCCCCCAAGACTGGCTTGTTGTAACTGGCGAGCTAGCATTTCAGCACATAAAATAAATAAATATGGGGAAAGAGGGTCGCCTTGTCGGATACCCCTTTGAGGAGAGAAAGACTCCCCAGGAATCCCATTCACCAAAACTGAAAAAGTTACTGTTGTTATACATTGTTTAATCCATTCTATCCATGTTGAACAAAATCCCAGTTTTCCAAGAGTAGCAAACACAAAATTCCATTCTAATCGATCATAGGCTTTTTCCATATCCAACTTGATTGCTAACCAACCAGTTGCTCCTTTTTTGTTTTTAAAAGAATGGAAAACTTCATGAGCTAGAAGCACATTATCCTGGATCAATCTTTCAGGAACAAAGGCACCTTGTAAGGGGTGAATAATTTTTCCCATCACAACTTTTAATCTATTAGCCATGATCTTAGAGATTATTTTGTAAATCGTTGAGCACAAACTAATAGGTCTAAAATGGTTTGGGTTCGATGGATTATCTATTTTCGGGATAAGCGTTATGAAAGTGTGGTTTATTTCTTTTAGGATTTTGCCTGAATGGAAAAAAGCTTTAACAGCTCGGACAATAGAGTTTCCTACAAGAGACCAATACTTCTGGAAGAAGAAAGGGGGAAACCCGTCCGGTCCTGGAGATTTATCAGGAGCTAAATCAAAAGTTGCTTCTTTAATATCATCATAAGAGACTTCTCGGCATAGGAACTCATTATCTTCAAGAGAGATAATTTCCTCCAGTATCTGAAAATCATTATCTATATCGAAGGAGCACCTAGAATTGGACATAAAGCGTTGTTTAAAAGCACTAGATATACATTCCTCTATCCGAAGAGGATGAGTGAATATTTCCCCTTGGGGCCCTACAATAGAATTTACAAGGTTACGATTCCGTCTTATAGTAGCACACGAATGATAATATTTGGTATTAGCATCACTAAATTTTATGTGATTTGATTTAGCTTTTACTTTCCAGAAAACGTCTTGAAAATGTAAGAGTTTAACCTGTTTTGCTAAAAAATTTTCTTGTCTAGCAATAAGAATAGGACAATCTCCATTCTGAATTAGATCACATTGAATAGATTTTAGCCTAGATTCCACATTTCTAAGTTGTCTAAATATATTACCAAAACGCGTAGTAGCCCATGTCTTAGCCCTACATTTGAGTAGTTTACATTTCTTAATCAAACAATACATATGTGAGCCCGAGAATCGGGTACACCATGTTTTCTTAATTAAACAGTCAAAGTCCTTGCGAGTGGTCCATAGTTTGTTAAATTTGAACGGAGGAGCTTTTCTACCATTACTACACTTTATACTCAAAGAAACTTGGCAATGGTCGGATGAAGTAAAAATATGGTTAAAAAGTTTCGAATTAGGGAAAAGATTCAACCAATCAAGACTTACAACTCCTTTATCTATACGCTCAAAAATATTATTCGGGCCGTGTACTTTTTTCCGCCAAGTATACGAATTCCCTTCAAAGGGGAGCTCAAGACAATCAATATCAGAGAAAAGAGAATTCATAATAGAGAGTCTAGAAAATCTAAAAGGTGCACCTCCTATTTTATCAGCTTGGGCACTTAATTCATTAAAATCACCCAAAATAATAAAGGGAGAAGATAGAGATAATAAAAACAACTTTAACTCCTCCCAAAATTGCTGTTTGAGAGTATGATTTGGGGGGGCATAGATAAAAATTGCCACAAATTTACAATCCATTGATAAAATATCAATATTACACGCAATAAATCTTTCAGATTTGAAGAGAATAGATAGCGAGAACGGATTGCTAGGGTTATCTTTCCACATTAACCACATTCCCCCTGCCAAACCTAAGGAAGGGATAAAATCACCATGTTGATACCCACAATGGCGCAATGTCCCTTCCCCAGGAGGGATTTGTATTTTCGTTTCACATAACATCATAACATGAGTATGGTTAGCTATACTAAAGTCCTTAACCTCTTCCATTGCTAAATGCCGTCTACAACCTCGGATATTCCAAAAACTAAAATTCATAAATATATTATTAACATAAACCTTCCATACTTATTCTTTGCAACTAGCTGCCAGCATAAATGGTAGCGAATAATAATAGCCAACCCCTTGACCTCAACCAGTGACAAGTCTTTCAGCTCATTACCAGAAAAGGAACCAATACATGGGAAACTTATTATAAGCTTTGTAGTTATTGGCAGAAATCTGCTAGCAAAAAAGACTCGCAACTTATCTTGTGAAAAAAAAACATAGCTACATAAGCCATACCAAGCTAAAGAGAAGTAATCGCCAACCAATCTTACAAAAATACATAAAAAACTACCCACGTCACAGCCTCGATTAATAGTCAGGATGATAAAAAAAGAAGCCAAATAAAGAAGCTTCCCAAAAACTGAATTCACACAAGGCAGATTGCCATAACCTCGAATACTTAGATTGACCAGCATTGAAACATAAATAAGAAAAACCTGCTTTAGGAAATCAAACAACTGGATGACAGAGGGAACAAAAATAGGGGAGCAACCTACTAAGTATGGGAAACCAGCCCTCCAATGCCATATCAACCACCAGCACATTTGAGGAGAGGGTTCCCATAGCATTACAGAACCTGAATTAATTACAAACCAAAAAACTTCGATTACAGCGAATGCAAAATGATCTAAAAACTCCCTATTGAACCAGCTAACCCTCAATATAAAAACATTAGAAATAGTCATCCCAAAAAATTATACCCACGCAAACAGACATACTAAGCTCTAGTTTTCTTCAGAACTGAAGAGGCACTGTCATCCTCATTATTGCCTTTTCTCCTCTTGGCGGCACTTGAAAGAGAGGTGGGTTCCATAGGGAGCTCCTGCTCAACACCCAAGGCATTGATATGCTTGATAATAGAACTTGCTGAATCAATAGAGTGGAAAGAAGACTCATGGATAGCAGTAAATACAGCACCAGCTTTCTCATCCTCAGGAAGAATCATAGTATCATTTTCAATATCAGACTCAAACATAGCAAATCCATATGACTGGTCCTCCACATGCATCAGAGGACCAAATTGATTATGCTGCACAAACTCACCTGGATAAAGAACTTGCAAAGGGACAGGAGACAAGCCACTGTCAGCAGCCAAGGGTGGAGCAAAAACAACACCTCACCCTCACCAACCTTAGAGACAGGATACTCTAATAAGGCTGCCTGAAAACCTTCAGAGGAGGGCAAAATAGGAGGGGAAGCCAACTTTTCAGAATCATCATCAGAAACACTATCAGACCCATACTGAGGGGCAGAGGCAAACACAATTGCTTTGCCTTTACCTTTACCATGCACTGGAGCAACAGAAGTATTAAAATAATTGTCTGTTTCTTTAAACTTAATACCAACCTCTTTTTTCTTTGCCACTTTTGAAATAGACTTAGCAAAGCCACCATACTTTTTAGGGACAGAATGAGAACCATGATTTCTATGCACTGACTTAGGCTTAGCTTGCACCACATTGGCTTCCACAGCCCTGGTAGCAAGGTGAACTTGCCTAGAAGCCAGAGATATCATCTCAGCTAAGCACTTTTGCTTTGGACTTTTCAAAAGAGATACAGTAACCTCCTTCTTAGGAGCATGAAGTAAAGGACAAGCATCAATAGAGTGATCCTCAAAACCACAAAGAACAACCCACACTAAAATCTTCATACCAAATCACATAACCACATTTCTTACCATCAGCTCGAGACAATTCAGCATATTCAAGTAGGGGTTCAGTAATATCAACACGAATACAGGCTCTAGCAAATCTGATTTTATTTCTCAAAAGAGAATTAGCATCCAACTTAACCAACACACCCACATTGTTAGCTGCAAATAGATTTGAAAGAGACTCTACATTCAAAAGTTCAGTGGGAAACCTAGGGATGCGAACCCAAAGGTCAACCCACTTAATTTCTTCCAAGAAAGGGTCAAAGTTAGGGCGCCATGCCTGAACAAACAAGTCACCTTGGACATGCCAAGGTCTATCAGCCCACACTAAAGCCAAATCATTAGGGTTAGCGAATTTAAGAAGAATCCAATGATTTCCCATCTCTAAAAAATCAATATCACCATGCACAAATTTCCATTCAGATTTTGTACGTGAAATAATAGTACGAACATCAAGAGGTTCACCTAGCATCTTACCAATCAAACAGGATTTAGTAAGTTCTTTGATGTCTTGCTGAACTTGAGCAAGCTCATCCACAACCACTGCCTTAGGAAAGGCAGCATCAAAGGGAGGGTCTTGAGAGACAGACCCAGCAATACCTTCAGAAACCAGTCTCTTTGAGGGTGAACTGTCATCAAGTACTCTAGGGGAAACCAAGAAAGAGTCCTCAGTTCCCTTAGAGTTTCCTGACTCCAGAACAGCCTCTTTAAAATTCATACTCATAAAAGCTAACCAAAACAATTTAAGAGAAACTAAAGAGGACAGAGAGATAATATTCTTAAGTACTAGAACTTGAAAAGAGAAAACTGAAAAGGATGATGAAAAAACACATACCGTTAACTCCTTTATATAGAACCTCCTTTGCAATCGAACTAAAGGAAGGATCTTAACACAAAATCTACCAAAGACACTTACCATCACCATTAATGCTAGGTTTTCGGTCTGAGCATAAATTCTGAAGACTTGATGAGCAGCACGCCAAAAAACCAAATGATTTAAGGGGAAACAGCCACCCGCAATGAATGACAACACAGAGGAGACCCTCCTAAACTCGCCCTTCACTCCACTCACCTGCCACACATTAAATGCCCCAAATACTGATTTCCAATAAAAACCCCCAATTCTAAGAGAAAACCCTAATTCAACTGAAATTAGAGCCAAATAACCACAACCAGGCTGTAAATCATCATTAAAAGCTATAGAAAAGCACTCTAATTGCACGCTAACCCTACAATTATAGGGTAGACGATGATTATTACTGCTACTAGCAGAAACTTTAATAGCCTTAAGCAAACCAATTGGATAGATTACCCAACACGAAAGGAGAACCGTACTATTGAGATGACAATAGAGACAAAAGAACTGAGAAGAAGTTCTTAATTTACAGCAGAAAAGGGAGATGACCAAATTCTGAAGAGGCTTTTTCTGAAGAACTAGGGTTTCTCGGGGGGGCTTTGGGGGTTTCAATCGCCTTTTTTCTCTCTTCCTCTTTCTAGCTTTCTCTCTCATCTTTTTTTTACTCCCTGCTTACTTTTTTAAAAGTGTTCGAATTGATATTGAAAAAAGATTTTTTGAGTTGTTTGATAAAAATCTTAAATTAAAAGAGGATTTCGAAAATCTTAAAAATGAGAACTACTTGTTAAGTCTTGAGTTATCACAACTAAAAGAGTTTGTTCCTGAAGTAAGTTCATTTGACATTAAGTCAGTTCCCTTGCAAAGTTTCAAATCTGAAATAAACGAATTGAAAAATCATGTTTCATTTTTGGAAATTGAAAATAATGAACTTGTAGGGGAACTGCACCAAATGAGAAATGAAAAGAAAATGCTACCTATTCCAAACTGGATTAAGAACCCTCAAACAAAACGAACTGAAGGTCTTGGTTTTAATCACAAAAAGAAATTTGAAAAACCTAAAAAGAGAGTTGATTTACCAAGTGATAAAGTTTGTATGTTTTGTGGGAACACTGGTCATTTTAGGAACTCTTGTCCTAAAAGACTTGGTCGCATTAATGAGAACTTGGAAACAAGTAGAGTAATTTGGAAAAAGAAATCTATTGTTCCTGAAGGAAAGGAACCCAAGAAAGATTGGGTTCCTAACTCTAACAATTAGTTTTCTTGCAGGTTGGAGTGAGGGGGAACAACACATGGTACCTAGACAGTGGTTGTTCTAAGCATATGACTGGAGATAAATCAAGATTTCTCTCACTCTCAGCCTATAATGGTGGAAGTGTGACTTTTGGTGACAACAAGAAAGGTAACATAGTTGCCATGGGCAAAGTTGGTAAGTCATCGTCACATTCCATAGATAATGTGTTTCTAGTTGATGGATTAAAGCATAACTTGTTAAGTATTTCCCAATTCTGTGATAGAGGGAACTGTGTGAAGTTTAATAGTGAAAAATGTTTAATTGTCAACAATAGCACAAAGGATATCATTTTGGAAGGAACAAGGAAAGGGAACACATATGTTGTGGATCTCAACCTTGTTCCCAAAAACAAATTCACATGCCTTAGTGTTATTGATGATGATTCATTTTTATGGCACAAGCGTCTAGGTCATGCTAGCTTTTCCTTGCTTGACAAACTGCGTTCTAAAGAACTAGTTTTAGGTTTACCCTCTACTAAGTTTCATTTAGATCATGTGTGTGATGCATGCGCAAAAGGCAAGCATGTTAGGTCCTCTTTCAAGTCCAAGAATGTGGTAAGTACCACAAGACCTTTAGAGTTAATTCATATGGATTTATGTGGACCTATGAGGATACAAAGTAGGAGTGGAAAGAAATATGTGTTAGTAATTGTAGATGACTTCTCTAGATTTACTTGGGTTATTTTTCTTTCTAGCAAGGACGAGACTTATGATGAGTTCCTTGTCTTTGCAAAGAAAGTTCAAAATTTGAGTGGTCATAAGTTACTTCACCTTAGATCCGACCATGGAAAAGAGTTTGAAAATTTTAAGTTCGATGACTTTAGCAGAGACAACGGATTAGATCACAATTTCTCAGCCCCTAGAACACCTCAACAAAATGGTGTTGTTGAAAGGAAGAATAGAACACTAGAAGAAATGGCTAGGACTATGTTGATAGCTAGTGGATCTTCCTAAAAACTTTTGGGCAGAAGCTGTGAATACTGCTTGTCATATTATAAATCGAGCCATGGTAAGACCTTTATTAAATAAAACTCCCTATGAGCTGTATTTTGGTAAAAAGCCCAATATTACATATTTCAGAACATTTGGATGTAAATGTTTTGTTCATAATAATGGGAAACAAAATATTGGAAAATTTGATGCTAGAAGTGAAGAAGCTGTATTCTTAGGATATTCTTCTAGTAGCAAGGCTTATAGAGTGTATAATAAAAGGTCTATGTGTAGAAGAAAGTGTGCATGTTATTTTTGATGAAACAGATAAATTTGATGCAAGCATACGGTTGAAGATGACTTCGAAATAGGATTGCAAAAGATCTAAGTCTTATTGATGAGACTTTGGAAGACGAAGTCATGGGAACAAAGCCAAGGGAACAACATCCTGTTCCTGTTCCCAATGAGTTAGAAGAGGAACTAAGTGATGATGCACTAGTGAATGAATCCACTATTGTTGAACCTGGTTCCCAAGTACAGGGAAATGAAGATGATCAAGGAAACCAAGTTTCCATCCAGGATTTCCAACCAAAGCCTTGGAAAACTCATCGTTCCCATCCTGTGGAACTAATAATCAGTGACATAAAAAGGGAACTCAAACGAGATCTCAATTGAAAAACTTTTGTGTTGTTCATGCTTTTCTTTCTATGTTGGAACCTAGGAATCATGAAGAAGCATTCACTGATGCTGATTGGATCGTAGCAATGCAGGATGAACTTCATCAATTTGAAAGAAACAAAGTTTGGCACCTTGAACCTAAGCCTAAACATAACAAGGTTATTGGTTTAAAGTGGGTGTTTCGAAACAAATTAGATGAGTTCGGAACATAATAAGAAACAAGGCCAGGTTAGTTGTGAAAGGATACAATCAACAGGAAGGCATTGATTATGAAGAAACTTTTGCTCCAGTTGCAAGACTGGAAGCAATTAGAATCTTCATAGCTTTTGCTGCCTTCATGGGTTTTAAATTGTATCAAATGGATGTAAAATGCGCTTTTCTAAATGGTTATCTTAATGAGGAGGTATTTGTAGAACAACCTCCAGGTTTTGAAATAAAGAATTTCCTAATCATGTCTTTAAGCTTGACAAAGCTCTTTATGGGTTAAAGCAAGCTCCAAGAGCATGGTATGAAAGACTTTCTAAGTTCCTTCTTGAAAATGAGTTTAAAAGAGGAAAATTGGATCGAACCTTGTTTTTAAAATCAAAAGGAAAACATTTATTAGTTGTTCAAATATATGTTGATGATATTATATTTGGTGCCACTAATGAATCTTTGTGCAAGGACTTTGCTAATCTCATGAGTAAAGAATTTGAAATGAGTATGATGGGTGAGCTCAACTTCTTCTTGGGGTTGCAAATCAAGCAGACAGAAGAAGGAATCTACATCCATCAACAAAAGTACATAAAGGAACTATTGAAAAAGTATGGTTTGGAAGCATCCAAAGTAAATCATACACCTATGGGAATTTCAACCAGATTGGATGAAGATTCTATAGGAATAAGTGTGGATCAAACCAAGTATCGAGGTATGATTGGCTCATTACTATATCTAACTGCAAGTCGTCCTGATATTGCTTTCAGTGTAGGGTTATGTGCAAGGTTTCAAGCCAATCCAAAGGAATCTCATCTCACAGCTGTGAAGAGAATCCTAAGATACCTCAAGGGAACAGATGATTTAAGCCTATTCTATTCGAGAAGTGATACCTTTGAATTGAAAGGATTTGCGGATGCTGACTATGCAGGAGATCTGGTCAATAGGAAGAGTACATCAGGTATGGTTCAGTTCCTTAGTCATAGTTTAGTTTCTTGGAGCACCAAGAAGCAAAACACAGTTGCTTTATCTACACGAAGGCTGAATATGTTGCAGCAGCAGCATGTTGTTCCCAAATGCTATGGATAAAACAACAACTACGTGACTATGGAATTACTTTGAATGTGTTCCCATCTATTGTGATAATACTAGTGCTATTAGTATTTCTAAAGATCCCGTGCATCATTCAAGAGTCAAACACATCCATATTAGGCATCACTTTCTGAAAGATAATGTTGAAAAGGGTCTTATTAAAATGGAATTCTGTGAGACTGAACGTCAAATTGCAGACTTTTGACAAAGCCCTTAAATAGAGATAGGTTTGAGAAATTGAGACTTGAACTTGGCTTAATCAAGTTGAAATGATTGCTACAATATTCCCCTTTGTGTTAATTCTTTGGCATTATGTCTGGATGTGCATATTCGATGTTTTATTTGCTTAAATACATCACAATTCTTATATGATTATTTCATATGTATAAGTAAAAATGTCTGAAAACTGCTCACCAATGTCCAATAATATTCCCCTTATTGTTCAAAGACAATTCTATGCCTTAAGTATGATCAAAGGATTAAAAGAAATAATGGAGTTCCAAAGTAGCAAAATTTCATTGTTTCCATTCATTGTTCCCAATCGCTGTTCCCAGAATATTCGATTTAGATATTTTTCTTTTCAAAATTCGAAAAACCAAAAATATTCTGTTCAGATTTTATTTCCTAAAAATCTGATTTTTTCCTTATATCTCTCAAGTTAGTTGAAGATATTTTTTTATTAGATAGATTTTTTTAAAACGTGTACAATACACGGTTTTATATTATTTATTTTATTCCTTCCTTAAACCAAAACAAAATTTTTTTTCCTTCTCATAAAACCGAAAATTACTCCACAAAATATGAATACCAAAAACACTTCTCACTCTCTCTCCTCCCACAAAGCCGAAAAACCCTCTCCTTCCTCCAAAAAATTGAATCACCAACACCCATGGATATTTCTCCCAATTCTTCATCTAGAATTCTAAGGAAAAGGAAGAAAATGGAAGAAACGGTTGAAATGGAGGTTGAAGAAGCACATGCAACTAGTGAGGGGGAATCAGATATTTCTTGGTGCAAACGAGTAAATTTCTTGGTGCAAACGAGTAAATTTTCATCAATTACTCAATATGATTAAGAGAGGAACAACTCGTGTTGCTCAAAAAAATCCCTCGGCAACTAGGTATGTGCATGGACTTTTTATTGATATTTCTTGGTGCAAACGAGTAAATTTTCATCAATTACTCAATATGATTAAGTTTCAAGTGTGGGAAAATCTTTTTGTGAAATGTTATGGAAATAGTTTGATTCCTAAATTGATGGACGAATTTTGTGAAAACTTTTCCATGGATGAAGAAGGAAATTGTTCCACCTTGGTGAAGGGAACTCAAATAGATTTTAATGCTAAAATTTTGGGTAAATTGCTTGGTGTTCCCGTGAGAGGAACGGATGTTTATTTCAAGAAACAACGTGGTTCATATCCATTTTCGGACATTTCTTTTGATCAATTGATTGTTAAGTATGGTGGTCAAAAGGGTAAAATATTTCTTGATCATAATCTCCTTTCCCCTTATCACAAAATTTTGTTTCACATCCTAAAGAAAGCCTTATTGCCTCGTCTCTCTAAACGTGCTCAAGTTAGCATGTTGGATTTAATTTACATTCATTGATTAGCCTCTCACAAACACATAAACTTTCCCTTTTTAATGATTCAACACTTGAGTCATTGCATTGAAAATGGATTTGTTGTTGGATATGGAGCTTTAGTAACCGAAATTCTACTTAAGTTCAATGTGAAAATTTCGGGAACTCAGTCCATTGGGGTATCCACGGGAAATATGCTAAATGTGCGTGCCTTGAATAACTTGAATGTTTGTGTTGTGAATGGAGAAGTTATCAAGGGAAGGGCTAACCTTGATGATGATGAGGATGATGATGTGGATGATGAAATGGAAGAAGAAGAAGAAGAAAAATAAGTTGAAGAGAAGAAAAATGAAAAGGCCGAAAAAGAAAAGGAAAAGAAAAATCAAAAAGAAAAGAAAATTGAAAAAGAAAAAGAAGAAGCTAAGAAGAAAGGGAAGAAGGTGGTTGATGAGGTGGTGAAACCGGTTGTGAAAAGCACTAGAGCTAGTCAAAGGGTTCAAAACATGAAAGTGCTTAATTTTCCTTTGCTTGATGCCGAGGAAAGTTTTGAGGAAGATGAAGTTAAGGTGATTGATAGGGAAGATTATGAATCTAACCTACCTCCTTCTAGGGAACCGACTCCTGTTCCCATCGAAACCAATCCTCCTTTTTCTCCCTCTCCACAAAAATCTGCCTCCCCCTCTACCCAAGCACCACAAAATGATCCTATCCCTTCCTCTACCTCAAAACCCTCCTGTTCTGTTCCTAAAGCTAAGAAAACAGGTGTTGTTCCCATTCTAGAGGAACAACATGCTGTTCCCAAACCTAAGGAACAAACAGATGCACCCAATCCTCCTCAAGCTCCCTCGTCTTCTCAAAATCCTACCATTGGTTCTACATATACTCTAGCTCATGCTAGAAGGTTGGATTCTTTGTATTCCTTGGTTATGGGTCATTCGGAAGCAATGATGGAGTTTACTACGGAAGCTAAGGATTTAAATGGGTTGGTAAAAGGGGTAATGCACAAAGTTGACAAAGCCTTGGACGGACAACAAGAGATTATGGCTCGGCTTGGTGAACTTTCTTCCTCCCTTCAAGCAATGAACTCTAGATTGTTGAAGTTGGAAGACATTGTGCTCAAGGAAAATGATACATTGGCCAAAAATCATCAAGAAGTGATGGCAAAGCTTCATGATGTGGTGGAAGAAGTAGAACAACCTCCCTCTCCTAAATCATAAATTTTTCTAGTTTAGTTTGTTTTTTTGTGTGGGAACATGAACTTTGTTTAATATTTGTCTTTTCTATCCTTCTCCTTTTATCATGCTACAATGGAACTTATTAATTTGCTACTTTTAAGTTTGATCTTTTTGCATGTGTGCGTCTAAATGAATGGCTAATATTCTTGGATTGCGGTTTTTGAGAGTTGAATGCTTTATTTGCTTATACTAACCAACTTATTTCTCACAAGTTTGGTGCTATGGTGTGTTTAGTGAATAATATTCATCTTTTTGAAATCGTGGACTATGTTTTTGAAGATGCCAAAGGGGGAAAGATAAGGCAAATCAGAGTAAATTTTTTTTTTTGTCATGGATTATGTTCTCATATTTCGATTTTACAAAATAAAATTACGAGTCTATAATACTTAATTTAACTTGGTTACATACTTTGTTAAAATTATTTTTATATGACTTATGTGTATTATTTTTAGTATATGCCTTTTGTTGTCATCTTCAAAAAGGGGGAAATTGTTGACCCTTGAGTTTTGAAGATGACCTAACCACAAAAGACATAGTATATTTTATTTATGTTGTTGCAAGGTAATTCATGCTCGAGCTAAGAGAATACTTGATTGAAGATTAAAGCGGAGAATTAATCAAGATCGAAGTAAAGATGTTCGAGAGATGAAGAATCAAGCATGGAATGAAGATTAGATTACATTAGGGTATTTATTAATCTTTTTGTTAAGGTTCAGTAAAAGCTTTATTAAGTTCGTGGTGAATTCTCAAAGGAACTTGGTTCTGTTCCCATGAAAGGAACAGACCTGGCACTATAGGAACAAGGCTAAGGAACAAGACTTAAAGATTAGGGAACAAGACTTAAAACTAATTTAGGAACTTCTAAGTGACTAATATTGTGCGCCTAAGTTAATTGAGTGCCCAATATAATTGTTAGAGTTTTTAGGGATATTTTGACTAAGATCCATTATTTTAGGAAGATAGTTTAAGTTTGTTAGGAAAAGATTTTAAAAAGATTTTCTGATTTTAAATTAACTGATTTTCAAATATTATCTTTTTAAAATATATATTTTATCTTTTATATTTTATTTAAAAGATTTAGTTTTCGAAAAATTTATTATTTCCGGTTTTTAAAATGTTTCGGATTTTTAAATTGTAAAAACTGTTTTCTGGTTTTATAAAAGATTTTGAAAACGATATTTTTCCTAAAAACTAGCTAAAATATTTTGTTTATTTATTTCCTAAAATCTAGATTACACGCCTAAAGTTTACTGCTACACGTTTTATGTAGTTAGTGGATTAAGTGGCTTAAGTTAATTATCCTCCAAGTATTTAATTAAATTAAATAAGTTTAATTATTCTCCAAGTTTTGCAAAAACCACGTAATGTGTTATTGCTTCTATGAAATGAAGTAGTGGATTAGTGGATGCTTTACATGACATGGAATAATTAATTTAATTTAATTAATTAAATTAAACATCATGGAAAACATGTGATAATGGTCTAAGTTAGTGGAGAACATGTCTTATCTTAATTGTCTATAAATAGGCGCCTAATTCATTTGAGCAAATTGTGTCTGAGTTAGTTAATTTGTCCTAAGTTATCTAAAGTGTCAGTGCCTTTTCCTTAAGAGAATTCATACTTACATTAATCGAGTTTATTACTCTTCCATTATTTTATAAAGTGTATTTTTGAGAAAAAGGGTTTGAGTGAACTCTTGTAAGTGTGAGAAAGCTTTGAGTGAAGCAAGAGAAGAGAAAAAGAGAAAGAGAAAGAGAAAGGAACTTCGAGTGAAGTTTGAGAGAAAACGTCAGTTGTGGGAACTGTCGTCGGGAACTTGAGTTGAGTGACTTAAGTTGAGAATCGAGAGAAAAGTAATAGGTTGTAATCAGAGTTGTTTTGGCCTATTATAGTGGAAAGTTCTTTAAAATCCCTTGTGGTCAAGGTTGTTTCTTCCTACTAGGCCTAGGAAGTTTTTCCTCGTAAAATCTCTCGTGTTCCCATTGTTTGTTTCCAAGTTTACTTTTATTTCCGCAAAAAGTAGAGCTTATTCTCTCACTATAATTCACCCCCCATCTTATAGTGCTCATATTATACAACACTTGTGTAAACTAGTCGGTAGGCCAATTTAATTCTTTAAAAGTCTCCTACAGAATATTCTATCTCTGCCTAGAAATCAATATAAACTAAAATCAATACTCTTAAATAAAGATACAACAACATTAAAATATTTAAAATCCCCTTTAAACATATTCAAAAGTTGATTTTGCTATCAAAACTTCAATTACTTTTAATTCCTAGCATAGTACTACCATACTAGTAATTAAAATTCTTAAAACTCCATAAATAAAATCTTTTTCTTAAATTCCAGCAACTTACAAAATCATAAAATCCTCTTTAAACATATGTAAACATGTTTAAATTCATAATCTAAACCATCAATCTCACAATATACAACATGCTACTATGGTTTTCTAGTAATTATCACCCTAAAAATCCATGCTTTAATGATTAAAACTTCAATCTAATAATGATAAACAAATCTGAATTTTTATTCTTATAATATACTTCCTCCGTTTCCTAAAGATCTTCCCACTTACTGTTCCTACATATACCAAGGAAAATCAAGTTGTGTGGGGCATGGTGTGAGTAAAGTAGGAGAGAGAAAGAGGTTAAGATAAATAAACAAATAAAAGGGGTTAAAGTAGGAGAGAGAAAGGGAGTAAAATTAAATTAATAATGTAATGGTGGACCATATGATGGTGACATGAGAGGGTAAATAGGGAAATTTGTTTTGCCAAATAAGGAATAAAGCAAAAGAGAGAAGATCTTTTGGAAACACCCTTAAACGGAAAGAGGGAAGATCTTTAGGAAACGGAGGAGTATAATATATATGAATCAAGATTATTTATTAAAAAAGTAATTAAAATCAATAATTATGATTAGAATTAAAATAAAGCATAAAAACATAGTCTTTAATGGAATCTTGAGGAAGAAGAAAAGAAATTAACCAACAAAGCAAAGAACCAAGAAAGAGGATGAAGGAAGGCGCCGGAAAACAGGCCACGTAGCAGCAGCACGACGCCCCACGTGCGAATTTGAAGGCTTTGTGACGTTTCTTGTTGAAGAAGAAATGTTACTTAAAGAAGAAGAAAACTTGGAAGAAGAAAACCGAAAGAAAACATGAGAAGAGAGAGAAAGAAAACTGTCGTGTGGTTTGAAAAAGAGGAGAGAGAAAATATTCTTTGTGTAGAGTAAAATAATTGGGTATTAAGATATTTATAAGGAGGCTTCCTTTTGAGTTTAGGAAAAGGAGATTGGGCTTAATTAAAATTGATGATGAATAGGATAAATAAATTAGAACTCCTAACATCAATATAATTCATTTATCCTAATTTACTTAAAATTGGGTTCCTCAAGTCCACTTAGACTTCTTTTCCAATATAAATTAGTATTTAAAACATTTATCAAAGCATGCCTAATTAAAATATTTTTAACTTTCTTAAATCCTTGAAATAATTTCATTTGACTTTTAAAATAGTCAACCTTCTTTATAATAATCAAATTATTTTAAACTAAATTATATTTAAATATAACTATATATATACTAAAATATATTTATAAAATCCTTTAAAATTATGGGGGATTACACGCGCGACCATACTTGTAATTTCGCATGTGGTCGGCCACATGCAAGACAAACTATTTGAACAATGTTGTGAAAATAAAAGAAACACCAAGATTATAAACCGAAGGATACTAATGAACCGATGATTTCTTTCTTCTGTTGTGTGTATTATAAGTTATGGCAAATGTCATATTTATACTGCATAAGTTACTATTATAAGTCAATCTGCATAAGATGTCTTGCCTAGTATTGAAGATGTCTTTGAAGTGGAGTATGGCGCATCTGGAGTGGGCATTGGAGCAGTTCTCTCTCAAAATGGGTGTCCCGTATCCTAATTTAGTGAGAAAAAAGCTTCCATACCTTCATAATTGTTGATTTGTAGAATTTGTAGAGAGAGAAAATCTCAAAAGATGCTTAGGGTTTTTAGTGAGAGAAAGCCATTTTGAAAAAAAAGAAGAAAAAAACCACCCAATGTTCACCTTCCTCCTTAAGATCTATGGCTCCACGCTACTCCTGCCCTCAATCTAGCCATGGTTTCTCAGCCCAAATCGTATTTTTATGCCAAATCTTTTTGTATTCCTTCTAAAGCTACCTACTTTAGGCATAATTCACTAGTGGAAAAAACCTTATATGTCACTTTGTACAAGATGCGATTTTTGTAAAACCACATCCGAAAATGAACAAAAAAATGGGACAAAAATTTGGCAAACAAAATCTGATGCTGTCCTTAAAAAACCGCATCAGATTGTTTAATTTGATGCGGTTTGTTGGACCGCATCAGAAAATCAGGTATATAAAAAACCGCCCAAAACACGCATGGCCCAGTTTTTGTGTGGCCCATTTTCTTTGAGCGAGCCCAATTCATGTACTTTAAAAAAATGTGGCAGACTCCCACCCACCCTCCCTCTTCCTTCTCTCGCATTTCAATCTGTTCTCCCACCCACCCTTCCTCTTCCTTCTCTCGCATTTCAATCTGTTCTCCCACCCACCCTCCCTCTTCCCTCTCTTATGAAACCCTAAAATCTCTCCTACCTCTCTCAAAAGCCACTCTATCTTATGAAACCCTAAAATCCCAACCACCAATCTTCCCTCCCTCTCTCAAACGCCACTCTCACTTCCCTCTTTCATCCTCTCCTTTTCTTCGATCTACCCACCTACAATGCTACGAAATTTTTCGCGATTTCCTCGTCATTTTTCACGAACGAAGCTACGCAAGTACAATCAATTCCTCGTCATCTTCGTCGTCTCCAGCAAGTACATGCAATTCCTCATAATTTTTCGTGAACTGGACGAATTTAGGGTTCCGGCAAGTCTTCTAGTAATATTTGGTTCTTTGTGTCGGTTTTTAGCATTTGAATGATAGTTAGATCTATTTTTTTTTCGTAATTTTCGTTTATTTTTCTGTAATTTATATTTTAGTTAGATCTAGTTTGTTTTTGTTATTTTTGTTCATTTTATATATGTTTTTTCGTTTTTTTCGTTAGATCTGATTTTTTAGTTAGTTTATATACCTTTTTTTTTTCGTTTTTTTTTATTTTGTTTTTTTCCATTGTTGAACTGGAAATTTTGGCATATATGTTTTTTGGTATGTATACGTATATAGTACATTTTCTAGAAATTGGTTTATTGATATGTATTACTGTATATATATGCATACATTTTCTGCTCTACAAGATTTTGGTTTGCACTTTTTTTGGGGGATGACTTGATTCTGCGTACAAAGCACTGTCAGTGCTTTGTATGCAGTATTTTTTTTGATACTCAAAGGCAATTTTCTGATGCGACCATGTTAAGAACCGCATCAGATTTTTTTTGTTAGCTGCTGCGGGCCCATCTGATGCGGACCAAAACCGCAACTGTAAGCCCGATTTTGACCGCATCAGATGGGCTTTTTTCCACTAGTGTATTAGCCACCTAAAATAGCCGCTAATTGCATCTATTTCTTGCCCCTTTTCAAGATCCCCAAATCTGGTGAAACTTGCCTGAATTAATGTTCCCTCTTCTCTCATATGGCTTTTTTTTTAATGTTTTCTCTCTCATGGGTAATGATTTCAAGTAGGCGGCCATTCAACTCATTGCCTAAAGATTCAGCGAAGATCTTTCACCCACTGTCCAGGTTCGCCTTTTCATATCTCCTTCTTCATTGCTAAGGAAATATGCTCATCATATAAGACGAAAGGAGCATCTTTCTCTCTCTTACGCAAAACCACTCAAGTGTTAAATGCCTTCCCAGGGAAGCTTCTTTCTCTCTCCTGTTTGTTCAATTACTTCAATGTTAATTGCATGCAATTTCCTTTACTTTTCTTGGTTCTTTTACGCAATTTGTTTTCCCCCCCTTTTTGGGTATTGTTATTTTACTATTTTGATAATGACATATAATTAACGTTTACATGATTTTTGTTTATTAATTCGGTTTTTAGTTTATTATGTTAGAAGTAATTTTTACATGTCTTAGATTTATTTTTCTGTTTTTGTTTGTTTTATTTTGTTTGATTTATTCTTTCTAGTTTTAGTTAGTTTAGTTATCTTTAGATTTCACAAATAACATGTTAAATAACTTATGAAGAATCGATTAAGTGTGTAATCAAAATTAAGTTGTTTATAACTTATTTGTGAAATCCGGATATTATTATGGATGTAACAAAATTGAATATATCAAGATTCCATGATATTGTGTTGAGTTAGTGTGCAGCATCTTTCGGTTGCCTACAATCTAGGAGCCGCAAAAGCACTAACCTAAGGATGCGTTTAAACATAGAACGTTGAGGTAGTTCCTACATTTTAGGAACCACAACAACCACTCTATTTTTTCAGGCGTGTGAACGTTGGTAAAGTGGCTACGCTTAAGGAAGCCAACTGCCAACGAAATTATCAACGGACATATTGTGGAGAAGTGGCTGAAGCTACGTGGGTTAGTGGAGAAGATCTTGAGAAGATCGTGGAGAAGAATTCGAGAAGAAAAATCCCTACAATATAGAGTTTTGTAATGTCTAAAGATATACTTTCAGAATTTTATGTAATATTCTTAGAGAAAGTACATTCGTTTTCTTCTTCTTAGAAATTGATGTATTATAGATTGGGTTGAGTGAATCTAAGCTGTAATCATTTTGAGAGAAAAAGAGAAAGAGAAAGAGAAGAGAGAAAGAGAAAAGACTTGAGTAAAGTCAAGGGAGAAGTCAACTGTTCAGGAGGAACAGGCTGATAGGGAACCAGTTCCTAGAGGAACAGAGTTGGTCCAAGTTTAGGTTGTACAAAAGAGAGTCTTTTGGCCTAAAAGTTATTAAAGAGAATTGAGTCAAAATCCCTCGTGGTCAAGGTTTTTCTTCCTATTGGGCCTAGGAAGTTTTCCTTGTAAAAATTCGTGTTCCTAGTTCTTTCTTATTCATGCAATTATTTCTTTCTTACTTAATCATTCTTTTATTTCCGCAAAAAGTTTGAAAATCTCTCCAACTACAATTCACCCCCCCTCTTGTAGTTGCTTAAGTGTTCGTCCAAGACTAACAATTGGTATCAGAGCCTAGTTCCTCCAAAATCAGTTAACACTGAGGAGCTAGTTCCTGGAAAAGATGAACACATCAGGAGAAAGATTGGAAGAAGGTTACTCAACTCAGCGTCCCCAATGTTTAATGGCAAGTATTATCCATACTGGAAGAATCGTATGGAAATATTTATCAAGGCCAAAATTATCAAGTTTGGAGAGTAATAGAGATTGGTGACTTCGAAGTCAAGAGAAAAATGAAAAAGGTGAAGAAATCCCCAACCCTCTCCAAATATGATAAGATGACTTCGACAAGATGGAGATGAATAACTTGGCCAAAAAGATTCTCCACTGTGGTCTTGGTCCCCATGAACACAATCGAATCATGGGATGCAAATCAGCCAAGCAAATGTGGGAACTTCTTCAAGTTACTCACGAAGGAACAAACGAAGTCAAACGATCAAAGATTGACATGCTCATGCACAAATATGAGCTATTTCAAATGAAGCCTAAGGAGTCTGTTCAAGAGATGCTCACAAGATTCTCCAACATCATAAATGAACTTGAATCTCTGGTAAAGATCATCACTCCCGAGGAACAAGTACGAAAAGTTCTAGAAGTCTTCCTCAGGATGAAAAATGGATGGCAAAGGTCACTGCCCTGCTTGAAACAAAAGATTTCACCACATTCAATATCGAGCAACTTTCCGGTTCCTTGTTAACTCATGAAATCCATCTAGGAACTCATGAAGTTGACTCTAGTAGACCTAAGGCCTTGGCTCTCAAGTCCGATGATCTGGAGGATTCAGAAACTGATGATGAAGAGGCAGCACTGATCGTGAAAAGATTCAAAAAGTTCTTCAACAAGAACTACAAAGGGAAGAACGTGAAAAAGCCAGGAAAGCTCAACTATCACAAGTGTGGGAGTCCGGATCACTTCATAAAGGAATGCCCTCTCTGGGAAAATGAAAAGAGCAAAGGAAAGTACAAGGAGAAGGGAAAGGAACAACAAAAACCTTTCTCAAAAGTTGATATGAGAAGGGCCATGGTAGCTGCCTGGGGAGAATCCGATTCAGACGAGGAGCAGGAACAACCAGAAGAGGAGACAGCTCATTTATGTCTCATGGCAAAAACAGACGAAGAAGAAGACTTGCCAAACAACAAGGTACGCATAAATGTTATTGAAGAAGAGTTAAAAGAACTTTCAAAGAATCAATTAATAAAACTACTTTTGGAAACTTAGATGACTACAAGGCCATTTGCGTTAGAGAAGAAAATTTAGAAAAAGCCTTAGAAGTCACCAAAGGTCATTCAAATTGGTTTAAAACAGTAATGCAAACATTGAGGAAAGATTCTTTGAAGTCTTTGATGAAAACCGACGTATTCGAGAAGCTTTTGAAAATGCTAAAAATGAAAATTATTTCTTGAATATGGAAATGGCTGAATTGAAATTTTCGTTCCTGAAGGAACCAGTTCCTCTATAAATACCAGATCCGAGTTCGAAAAGTTAAAATTCGAACATGAGAAAGTTTTAAGTAAATATCTGGTACTTGAAGAGAAAATGGAATCTTCAAGAACGACTCTTCCTGATCCAGTAAGCTGTATACAAAAATATAAAAATGAAGGAAAAAGTGGGCTAGGTTTCAATCACAAGAAGAAAAACAAAATGAAAAAATATGTTGATCTTCCAAGCAGCCGAATATGCTCTTACTGTGGGAACAGTGGACACTTAGTGTCTGACTGTTCCTCCAGAGAAGAACATATTGAAATGAACACCCACTTAGTTAAACAAGTTTGGAAAGTAAGAGAAATACAAGCCCGACAGAGGAACCCAAGTCAAACTGGGTTCCTACCACGACTGATTGCTTTGATACAGGCTAAAGTGAGGGGGAACAACCTGTGGTACCTCGATAGCGGTTGTTCTAAACACATGACAGGAGATAAAGAGAAATTTCTCTCGCTTTCAGCCTATGATGAGGAACTGTGACCTTCGGAGAATCTTACCGGTAACATAGTTGCAATTGGGAAGGTAGGAAAGTCTAAGTCACATTCCATAGACAATGTATTTTTGGTCGAGGGTTTAAAACATAATCTGCTTAGTATTTCTCAATTTTGCGACAAAGGGAACATGTAAATTTTACTGATGAACATTGTGTAGTAAGTAATGCAGGAACAGTACCAAAATCTAGAAGGAACAAGGAAAGGGAAACCTACGTTGTTGACTCAACCTTGTTCCTAGGAACAATCTAACTGTTTAAGTGCCGTCGACAATGAACCACTTCTTTGGCATAAAAGATGTGGTACGCAAGTATGACATTACTCCAGAAGCTAAGTGGTAAGGACTTGGTGTTGGATTACCAACTATCAAAGTCTCAAACCATGAAGTTTGTGGACCTGTGCAAAAGGTAAACAAGTTAGATCCTCGTTCAAATCAAAGAAAATGGTAAGCACACAAAGTCCCTTGAATTGATTCATATGGACTTGTTGGCCCTGTTCGAATCCAAAGTCGATCTGGTAAGAATATGTGCTTGTAATAGTTGATGATTTTCAAGATACACTTGGGTTATTTTTCTCCATAGCAAAGATGAGACATTTGATGAATTTGTTAACTTTGCTAAAAGAACTCAAAGAATAAGTGGTTTTAAAATTAAGCACTTGCGTTCTGATCATGGTAAGGAGTTTGAAAACTCCAAATTTGATGAGTTTTGCAGAAATGAAGGTCTTGATCACAACTTCTCAGCTCCTAGAACTCCACAACAAAATGGCGTGGTAGAACGGAAGAATCGCACTTTGGAGGACATGGCAAGAACAATGATCATAGCAAGCAACTTCCGAAGAATTTCGGGCTGAAGCAGTGAATACGGCATGCTACATAATCAATAGAGTCATGCTAAGACCTATTGTCTTGAAGACCCCTTATGAGCTACTTAAAGGAAGAAAACCCAATATCTCATACTTTAGAATCTTTGGCTGTAAATGCTTTGTACATAACAATGGTAAAGACAATTTAGGAAAGTTTGATGCTAGAAGCGATGAGGCTGTTTTTATTGGATATGCTTTAAGTAGTAAGGCATATAGAGTTTACAACAAACGAACAATGTGTGTTGAGGAAAGTTCCATGTTATTTTCGATGAAACTAACTCTCTGCGGGAACCAAGGCATGAAAATGACTTTGAAATATGACTGACTCGTATTGAGGAGTCAATAAACATTGATGAGGAACTAACTAACACCTGCAGGAACCGACAAAAAGCATTTTCTGAAGAAGAGATAGTGTTCCTGATCCTGTTATACAGGAGGAACAGGCACCAGAAATTCATCCAGTAGACGAGACAAATGAAGCTCCTCAACTGGAGGAGCAGAGACAAGAAGTTTGAACCAAGACCTTGGAAACACTTAAAATCCCATCCATTGGATTTAATAGTAAGTGATATTGAAAAGGGAACTCAAACGAGATCCCAACTGAAAAATTTTGTGCTTTCCATGCCTTTTTGTCTATGACAGAACCACGAGATCACAATGATGCCCTACTGGAGTCTGACTGGATAACGCCATGCAAGAGGAACTGAATGAGTTCAGAGAAACAAGGTCTGGCACCTTGAGACCAAGCCTACAAAAACCAAAAGGTGATTGGACTAAAATGGGTCTTCAGGAACAAGCTAGACGAGCATGGAACAGTCATAAAAAACAAAGCCAGACTTGTAGCCAAAGGGTATAATCAACAAGAAGGTATTGACTTTGATGAAACCTTTGCTCCTGTAGCTAGAATAGAAGCAATAAGAATTTTGATTGCCTTTGCATCATTCATGGGTTTTAGGTTGTACCAAATGGACGTCAAATGTGCTTTTTAAATGGATATTTGATTGAAGACGTCTATGTGGAACAACCTCCTGGTTTTGAAAACCCGGATCTTCCAATCATGTCTATAAGCTAGATAAAGCTCTTTATGGGCTTAAGCAAGCTCCTAGATCATGGTATGAAAGACTTTCAAAATTCTTACTTTCTAATGACTTTATACGAGGCAAAGTTGATAGGACCCTGTTCCTTCGATCAAAAGGAACATACATCCTAGTGGTGATGCAACTAACGAATCTCTTTGAAAAGAATTTGCTGAGTTAATGCGTAGTGAATTTGAAATGAGTATGATGGGAGAGTTAAACTTCTTTCTTGGTTTGCAAATCAAGCAAACTGAAAGAGGAACATGATCCATCAACAAAAATACGTAAAAGAGTTATTGAAAAAATATGGAATGGATCAAGCAAAACAAACCATACTCCTATAGGAACAGGTACAAGGTTAGATGAGGATCAAAGTGGTAAGTCCGTAGATCAAAACTCTATAGAGGTATGATTGGCTTCCTTACTTTATCTAACTGCTAGTAGGCCTGATATATCCTTTAGTGTTGGTTTATGTGCAAGATTCCAATCAAATCCTAAGGAATCCCATTTGACAGCTGTTAAAAGGATTCTTAGATATTTGAAAGGAAGTGATGACTTTGTTTGTTCTATCCTCGAAGTGACATCTTTGATCTAGTAAGCTATTCCGATGCTGACTATGCTGGAGACTTGGTGAATCGCAAAAGTACATCGGGTATTATCCAGTTCCTAGGATCAAGCTTGGTTTCTTGGAGCTCAAAGAAACAAAACACCGTTGCTCTTTCCACAACAGAAGCTGAATACGTGGCAGCTGCTGCATGCTGTTCTCAGGTATTGTGGATCAAGCAACAGGTACGTGATTTGGCATAAATTCAAGTGTGTTCCTATATTCTGTGATAACACTAGTGCATTTGCATTTCAAGGATCCAGTTCATCACTCTAGAGTCAAGCATATTCACATTAGACATCATTTCCTAAAAGACAATGTAGAGAAGGATTAGTCAAAGTTGATTTTTGTCCTACTGAAAATCAAATAGCTGACATATTGACAAACCTCTATCTAGGGACAGGTTTGAAAAGATACGCTTGGAACTAGGAATGATAAAAATTGTTAAATGTACACATAATGTTGTTCCCCCCAAATTGTTTCTTACTAAGTATGTCCTGCAATCTTCATGAATTAATTTCATATACCTAGGGTCAAGTATAAGGACTCACATATGTCTCTGAATATTACCCTTAGTGTCCTTGCACATATTTGGTACGTATGTAGTTTGTATATTATGGACACATTTTTATCATATGCAAGAGTAAATTTTTTCATATTTCCATTTCTCTAATTTATCTCCAAATTTCCTTGTTTCTTTTTCTTTTCACACCTTTCCGTCCAAAAATTAAAAACATTAATCTGAATTATGACCAAAAATTACGCGTTCAATTAATCTAAGGTTAAATGAAGAAACTCATTAATTGCCTTCAAAACCATAAACCGTTTCATTAAACCTACTCTCCATTTATTTTTCACACGAAATCATGATTACTTTATAAACCCAACACATCAAATCACTGACCCCTCATAATTTCTCTCTCACATCAACTCACAAGTCTCTCTCTCTCTCTCTCCTCATTCTCATCTTCAACCTCACACCAAACCTATGTCACCATGTCTTCCAAAACTCAAAATTCTGGTGATCATGAAAACTTCCTGCAAGAGAAAACACCATCTCACGATGAGTTAAGTGCTCAAGAATCATCCAAGAATGACGCAGATTCTACTGGGTCAAGATCGGCATCTTCTGCACCTGTTTCTCACTCCCTGAAAAAGGAAGAAGGTGATAACGAGGTAAAAAGCGATCAAGAACAAGAAATCACTGTACCTACAAAAAAAGGTAAGACAACTAAATCTTCACATTTTCTGGTGGGTTTTTGTGTAGACATTGCATGGTGCAAAGAGTCTAAGTGGAATGAGTTATTGAAAAGTTAGAATTTCAGAAGTGGTTAAAAATTGTTAGCATAGATGAGGGACTTTATGAAAAAGAGATGAAAGCTTTTTGTTCTGGGTTTACTATAACTGAGGGTGTGTGTGTTCAATTGTTAATGGTCTGTAGTTACAATTACTGAGAAGAAACTGGGGGAATGGTTTGATGTTCCGCATGAGGGCTTACAAGGACTACATTAAGGGTGGGGCTAAGTTGAACATCAATGGGGTCACCAATGCTCAAATTCTTGATTTCTTTAACGACAATTCTAATGCTTTATCTTTAGATCAAAAAGAATTGTCTCCATTTCATAAGCTGCTATTTCAGTTGGTTTGGTGTTTTATTTTACCCCGCTCCTCCAAAAGAACCCAGGCAAGTCTAATGGATCTTTCGATTATGTACTGCCTTGCTGAAAACATAAAAATCAACCTTCCCTCCCTCATAATCTCACATCTCTCTCACTACATTATCCATAACACCAAAGTGGGTTATGGAAATCTTCTTTCCTCTGTTTTCAAACAATGCAAAGTTAAACTACCTCCTAGTCCCTCCTTTTCTCTTGAGCCAGAAAATTATCTTACCAAAGAAACTTTGACTAGGTTAAGCTTGAGGATGGTGAATGGGAAGATAGATTTTGAGAGAGAAGAAACTCCGGTTAAGGTTGAAGTAGGAAGTAAGAGAAAGTTGGATGAAGAAGGGGTTGCTAGTGGGTCTGTCAGAAAAAGGCAAAGGTTGGCTGGGTCCAAGTTCCAAAAGGAGCAGGATCAAGGTGACACAATCTTCATTCACCTAGATTCTGACCCTATTCCTTCTACTGCTGTGGATTTTCCATTACTCTCTACAACTGGGCTTAACAAGCTGCTCCGGGAAATTCAGGACTCCTTGACCCTTCTGCACACCAAGATCAATGCCATTGAAGCTACTGTTCATGTTCTGGACTCTCAGCAGCAAGATCATATGCTTGCAATCAAGAATGCTGATATTAGGATCAGGAACAAGGTGGATGGTTTGCTCTCCAAGATAGATTCTGTGGTCTCCTCTCTTTTGAAAAGAACCAAATACTAACTTCTCTTAACTTTGGAAAATTTGAACAATTTTTTTTGGCTCTAATTATTAAACAATCTTTTGAATTTCACTTCCTGTGTCCTTCTGAGACACACGAAGTACTTTTAAATTTCTCTTTACTTTATTCACTATCTTTTGCCTTACTCTGCATTTTGACTGATTATTGATGTCTATAATGTTGCTCTCTGCATGCCTATTCTGCTTGTGTGTTTGGATGGCTAATATTATGAGATGTCTGTTTGAGCAACTTGCTTGATGCCTAGACTGTTGGCTCTCTAGTGCTGCAGGTACAATCCTTAGTTTTGATAATGACAAAGGGGGAAGATATATAAGTGTGTCAAATTTTTTTTATCTTAGTTCCTATAACTAGGTTAGATTGTGGATATTTTTATTTTGTGTAGTTTATTTTCTGTGTAGTTTAGTGTCTTAATCTTTGTAGATTATTTTTCAACAACATAAAAACTTAAATTTTTTTTTAATTATTTGTCATAATAAAAAAGGGGGAATATTGTTATTTCACTATTTTGATAATGACATATAATTAACGTTTACATGATTTTTGTTTATTAATTCGGTTTTTAGTTTATTATGTTAGAAGTAATTTTTACATGTCTTAGATTTATTTTTCTGTTTTTGTTTGTTTTATTTTGTTTGATTTATTCTTTCTAGTTTTAATTAGTTTAGTTATCTTTAGATTTCACAAATAACATGTTAAATAACTTATGAAGTATTGATTAAGTGCTTAATCAAAATTAAGTTGTTTATAACTTATTTGTGAAATCCGGTTAATATTATGGATGTAACAAAATTGAATATATCAAGATTCCATGATATTGTGTTGATTTAGTGTGCAGCATCTTTCGGTTGCCTACAATCTAGGAGCCGCAAAAGCACTAACCTAAGGATGCGCTTAAAAATAGAACGTTAAGGTAGTTCCTACATTTTAGGAACCACAACAACCACTCTATTTTTAAGGCGTGTGAACATGGGTAAAGTGGCTATGCTTAAGGAAGCCAACTGCCAATGAAATTATCAACGGACATATTGTGGAGAAGTGGCTGAAGCTATGTGGGTTAATGGAGAAGATCTTGAGAAGATCGTGGAGAAGAATTTGAGAAGAAAAAGATCCCTACAAATAGAGTTTTTGTAATGGTCTAAAAAGATATACTTTCAGAATTTTATGTAATATTCTTAGAGAAAGTACATTCGGTTTTTTTCTTCTTAGAATTTGATGTATTATAGATTAGGTTGAGTGAATCTAAGCCTGTAATCATTTTGAGAGAAAAAGAGAAAGAGAAAGAGAAGAGAGAAAGAGAAAAGACTTTGAGTAAAGTCAAGGGAGAAGTCAACTGTTCAGGGGAAACAGGCTGACAGGGAACCAGTTCCTAGAGGAACAGAGTTGGTCCAAGTTTAGGTTGTACAAAAGAGAGTCTTTTGGCCTAAAAGTTATTAAAGAGAATTGAGTCAAAATCCCTCGTGGTCAAGGTTTTTCTTCCTATTGGGCCTAGGAAGTTTTCCTTGTAAAAATATCGTGTTCCTAGTTCTTTCTTAATTCATGCAATTATTTTTTTCTTACTTAATCATTCTTTTATCTCCGCAAAAAGTTTGAAAATGTCTCCAACTACAATTCACCCTCCTCTTGTAGTTGCTTAAGTGTTCGTCCAAGACTAACATGTATTGTTCTTCTGCCCTTCTATCTCCTCATTCTTTGTGTGCTCTCCACCCCCCTAATTGTCTTGCCTATAAAATACTCGTGGTTTTTCTTTGGTGGGCTATTCATCTCTCCACTTCCACTCTTGTCCTTCTCTTACCAGTCTATTCTCTCGTTCTCACACTATCACTTTCTTTTGCTCATGTCTAACTCCCCTTCTAGCCTGACGTTCGCCAATGTCGTCAAATCCCCTAGCTCTTATGATCCCATTTCCGCTAACTCTGATAGGTCCAATCCCTTTCCAACTACCATTATGGATAACCATCCTAGTCCTACTAATTCCCCCGTCACCACTGTCATACAACCATTGTATGATCACAGCAACTATCCACCTCCCTCTCCCAATGAACCAGGGCACTCAAGTGCTCCTTACTCAAATGTTTCTGATGTGAAACTTGATGTTCCAGATGGTTATGGAGGTTTCTTGATTAAAAGAAATGATTATGGATTGTGTTTGAAGGTGAAGATGGATATAATCTTGAAGGCAACGACTTTAAGTTTGGAACAAAGGCAACGGCTTTGATCCACTAGTCAAGCTAGTCTATATACTTTCTCTCAAGTATACTTAGCAATAGTCTCAAGGATTTCTTATTCAATTATCAACAACGTATATCTTTATTATGAAACACACGTACTTATATAGTACAAGCCATGCACTAATCTAACCGACCTAACTAACTCCTACTCTTCTTTGGATTAGTCAAAACGACCTCTTATGAAAACAACATAAAAACATAAAAGGAAACTATTAGAGTAATTACATGACACACTACTACTCTATACCAATCTAAGCAACACAATTATAACTTTGCCCTCGTCCAAATGACAATCCAAGTTCCAATACGCCTAAGTCTTCCATGTCGAACTCCTCTTTAGTTGCCTGGACAGTGGTTAGCACTGTGTTGCCAATAGTGGCCAACAATGTCTTGTTGCTAAACGCTTTACCACTTCTAGTAACACTTTGCGCTTCATGATCCGTATCGTTCTCCCCTTCTTTAAAAGAATTTATCCTCAAATTCTCATCAATAAGGAGATAAATCACCCACATTAAAGGTAGAACTATCACCTCCATAGGAATCATGAAGCTCTAACTTATAAGCATTATCACCAATACGTCCTAGCACACGAAATGGACCATCAGCTCTTGGCATAAACTTGTTTTTGCGTTTCTCAAGAAACCTCTCCGTGCGTAGGTTTAGCCATACCAAATCACCTACTTGAAACTCTTGTAATTTGCAGTGCTTATTAGCTTGTTGCTTATAACGATCATTCATTTTCTCAATTTGCAACTTAACTTCTTTACATGTCTTCATGAATACATGTTGTCGAGGTTGAGCATCAAAGTTAACAAGATCTCCTCGTGGCAAATCAACAAGATCAACAGGAATATGTGGATTAACACCATAAACAATAAGAAGTGGAGATGAACCTGTTGTAGAGAAAGGTGCTCTATTATAGGCAAACTTCGCATGAGCCAAACGTACATCCCAATCCTTTGTAGTCTTACTCACCAAACCTCGTAGTAATGTACCTAATGTCCTATTTGTGACTTCGGTTTCTCCATCAGTTTGGGGGTGATGTGAAGTACTAATAGTAGTTTAGTTCCCACAAGCTTCCAAAGAGTCTTCCAAAAGTAGCTAAGGAACTTAGTATCCCTATCCGACACTATACTCTTGGGAATGCCATGAAGAGGTACCACCTCTTTGTAATACAAATCAGCCACATCGCTAGCATCATCCGTTTTATGATAAGGTATAAAATGAGTGATATGAATGTGAATGTACTTTAGTCGAGTTTTACGGAAATCTAAGAATCTTGAAAGAAAGACTGGATCTTTAAGGTTTTCTTTAAGTATTAAGGATAGAACAATTCGATCAAACACAAAGTAATTCACGAATTGGGTCTTGATTCACTCTCAAACACAAAGTAATTAAGCAATCAATCTTAAATCTCAAACACAAAGTAATTGATTCAAGGTTTGGAAATCACAAAGAGGTCCGAAAATTTTCACAAAGAAAATAACACTCTAATCTCATAAATCTCTTATTCTTAATGGTCGAAAATCCCATATATATAGTACAAGATTTCCTAAACCTATTATGACTAGTAAATCTTAAAGATAACAACTAATAAACTTATCTATCTTTATCTTAAGGATAAAGACAAATAATAACCTATACTTACCACACGCCTATTCCTAATATAATTAGTAAAATAAGACTCCTACTTAGACTCAATGATAAGGAATTAGACTCCTAAGTATAATAGGATTCCTTTATCACTTAAATACTTAATTAACATAAAACTCCTAATTTACATAGAATCCTAACAGAACTAGAACTCTATATAACGACTTCTCTTTCATATCAAACTCCCCTTCTTGAAAAAAAACTTGTCCTCAAGTTTTGTCATAGCCAAGCAATCATCCATGCGCGAAATCCATGATCCATTAAAACAAGATCACGACTGGCAAACAATAGGAGAGTACACGAGAATGTGTGACTTGGATTACCAATATTTACCGTAGGACAACAAAAATCCGTTTGAATAGCGGCATATGGTGGTAACCAACACGTCTTTGGCGCCTTGGGTGTACCTGGGGTATCAATAGGTGTACATGGGGCAGCAACGATCAGACCTTTAGTGGTGGTAAAAACCAACGGTGCAATTGGTAAATCTTCTTGAATGTCAAAGGATGGATCTTGGGGAGTGGGACAATTTAAAGATTCAAGCTGTAAGGTAAGTTGAGCCGAAGAAGGAACTATAGGAACCGAATCCTCCAAAGATACCTTCTCTTCTTCAAGCAATGGTGCAAAGAACAAGGCATATTCTTCCTTAGATACGTATTCTTCATTGGGGCATTGATGTATCTTTATTGTTTGTTCATGTTGTTTCTCTTGAAGTTGAACCAAATCATTCAAATCTTGAAGTGTCTCCATGAGTGTAGCCAAGTTTTCTTTTTCCTTTTGTTGCCTCTCAAGTTCCTTTTTTCTTGTTTCGGTTCTTTGGACATGCCTTCGAATAGCCAATTCATTTTCATAAATGCCTCTTTCCGTCTTTGTTAGCTTAGAATAAGTCAAGAGATCTACTAAAATATCAATAGACTTTTCAAGACTAAGTTTATTAATGGCTTTAATAGTTCTATACCAACCATCCATAATTTTGTGTCAAAATAGTCCATCAAAAACTGTCCATCATACCCATGCAATTTAAAGATCGAAAATTCATGAAATATAACTCCAAATTCAATGAAATTTTTTCAGGATGTAGTCCTATATGTTTTTAGCACTCGACCAAGATTTCACTCAAAAACTCCAAGTATATCAACCACAACGACCAATTTATCACAACCGTGCCAGATTCGATCGAAATTAGACCAATGAACAAAAACCGTCCCGAAACTATACGAAACAATCTTCAATTCCCACGAAATTTTAGGACAGTAAACTAGACATGTAGTAGTCCAGTTTAGGCTTAAGAATCACCCAAAAATTCGTTTCCAACTAGGAGAACGAAAATAAACAAAACGCACCTGGAAACTGTTTTAATATGGACGAACAACCTGCAAGTTTTTTGAATTTTTTTTCGACCAGCTCTGATACCACTTTGATATGAATGTGAATGTACTTTAGTCGAGTTTTACGGAAATCTAAGAATCTTGAAAGAAAGACTGGATCTTTAAGGTTTTCTTTAAGTATTAAGGATAGAACAATTCGATCAAACACAAAGTAATTCACGAATTGGGTCTTGATTCACTCTCAAACACAAAATAATTAAGCAATCAATCTTAAATCTCAAACACAAAGTAATTGATTCAAGGTTTGGAAATCACAAAGAAGTCCGAAAATTTTCACAAAGAAAATAACACTCTAATCTCATAAATCTCTTATTCTTAATGGTCGAAAATCCCATATATATAGTCCAAGATTTCCTAAACCTATTATGACTAGTAAATCTTAAAGATAACAACTAATAAACTTATCTATCTTTATCTTAAGGATAAAGACAAATAATAACCTATACTTACCACACGCCTATTCCTAATATAATTAGTAAAATAAGACTCCTACTTAGACTCAATGATAAGGAATTAGACTCCTAAGTATAATAGGATTCCTTTATCACTTAAATACTTAATTAAAATAAAACTCCTAATTTACATAGAATCCTAACAGAACTAGAACTCTATATAACGACTTCTCTTTCATATCAATGAGTCATCTTACTAAATTGAGCAACCACTACCATGATGGAATCCTTACCTCTTGATGTGCGTGGCAACCCAACAATGAAGTCCATGCTTACACTATCCTAAGGTACATTAGGAACAGGTAATAGAGTGTACAAACCCTTGTGGAAAGTGCTTTTGGCCTTTTGGCATGTGACGCATCTCTCAATCACATGATGAATATCCTTAAGCATCTTAGGCCAATAAAAATGCTCACACAACAAGTCATATGTCTTATGCACCCAAAATGACCCGCAATTCCTCCAACATGCATTTCCCTCACTAGTAACTCACGCGCACTACACTTAGGCACACATAGACGATTTTCCTTACATAAGAAACCATCTTGAACAACATAGGAGCCTTGAGGAGTAGCAATCATATCCTTGAAATCAACATCATCATCATAATGTTGCTTGAGAATTTCAAACCCTAACAAACGAGCTTCCATGACTGCCAACAAATACCCCCTCCTCGACAATGCATCCGCCATAACATTCTCCTTGCCTTCTTTATACTTAGAAGCAAATGTGAAGGATTGCAAAAATTCCACCCACTTAGCATGTCTCACATTAAGTTTTTGTTGCCCATGTATATGTTTGAGACTCTCATGATCCAAATGAAGTACAAACGGCTTAGGACAAAGATAATGAGACCAATGCTCAAGTGCTCGAATGATGGCATAAAACTCCTTGTCATAAGTGGAATAGTTAAGTTTAGCTCCATTCAATTTCTCACTAAAAAAGGCTATGGGACGTTTTTCTTGTAGAAGCACAACACCTATTCCCAAACCACTAGCATCCGTTTCAACCTCAAAGAGTTTAGAGAAATCTGGTAAAGCAAGAATCGGTGCATTACATAGGCTAGCTTTCAATTCTTCAAAGGCCCTCTTTGCATTGTGAGTCCAAACAAACTCACCCTTCTTTATAAGTTCTGTAAGAGGGGCGGCCATGGTGCTAAAATTTCGGATAAAACGCCTATAAAAACTTGCTAATCCATGAAAACTTCTCATGTCATGTGCATTCTTTGGTTCTGGCCAAGAAGAAATGGCTTCTACCTTAGAAGGATCAACTCGTACCCCTTCACTTGAGACAATATACCCCAAGAAGACAAGACTAGGAACCAAGAATGTACACTTTTCTATATTGCCATATAGTTGTTGTGAACGCAAAGCTTCAAAGACTTGTTTTAAATGCTCAAAGTGCAACTCCTTTGTTTGACTCTAAATCAAGATGTCATCTAAATAAACAACAATAAATGAGTTAATAAAGGGACGTTATACCTCGTTCATTGACCTCATAAAAGAACTTGGTGCATTGCATAACCCAAAGGGCATAACCATCCACTCATATAACCCTTGCTTCGTTTTAAAAGCAGTCTTCCACTCATCCCCTTCTCGCACCCTCATTTGGTGGTATCGACTCCTCAAATCAATCTTGGAGAAGATTTTGGCGCCATGTAATTCATCCAACATGTCATCTAGTCTAGGCATAGGGAACCTATACTTGAGGGTGATGTTATTTACAGCTCTATTATCCACACACATACGCCAAGTACCATCCTTTTTAGGCACTAACAAAGCTGGGACAACACAGGGACTTTTGCTTTCTCGAACATAACCTCGATCAATTAGCTCTTGTACTTGCCTTTGTAGCTCCTTAGATTCTTCAGGATTGCATCTATATGCAGCCTTATTTGGGAGAGTGGCTCCTGGAACTAAATCAATGACATGTTCTATGCCTCGAATAGGTGGAAGCCCCGGCGGAAGGTCATCCGGAAACACATCTTCATACGCCTTGAGAAGGGTAGTTAAGGTGGGATCTTGTGGAGGATCCTTGGGTGCTGCTGCCTCCCTTACGTACAACACATACCTTATGCCACCATCATTAATCTCCCTCTCTAAATTAGCTCCTGCTAAGAAGAGATTTGGTTTATTTAGGTCCTTAGTTGGCGCCACTTTAGGAGGAAGTGGTTTCAACCTATAGCGTTTCTTTCCAACCATAACTAAATATATGTTGCATTTTACAGCATGGTTAACATTCCTTGCCCATTGCCATGGTCTTCTCAACAAGATAGAACAAGCATCCATAGGAATAACATCGCACCATAACTCATCCTTGTAATCTCCAATAGAAAAAGCTACAAGTGCTTGTTTCTTTACCTTAATTGGCGCATGATCATTAAGCCAATTCAAAGCATAAGGCTTATGTAACACCCCGATAATTCTCTCTTTCTAGAAAATACTTTTATAATAAACCTTAGAGAATTACCCAGACATTATCGCCCGTGTGATAACGTTTCGGCTTACTCAGAATTTTGCAGCGGAAAACAACTTACTCAAAACAACTTTATTAAAACTTATGAAACCAATAACAATGTCTGAACTAAAACACACATACTCAAAAACTAATGTCTGAAAACACAAGTTCCTACGAAAGCAGCTTAAATGATACTAGTAATACAATGAGTCTCTCCATTCCAGATTTCCAATGAGATGCATCTGCGAACCTGTAATGTCAATGCTTTCTCGACTCTGCTCCCCCGAAGGATCACCACAGGATCAATAGGCAAAGCCATGATAACACACACAATAACCCCGTAATCAGCAAAGCTGAGTACTACATATCAGGTATAAATAATCCTAAACATGATACTACAAAAGTAACTTGCAGGGATAAATAATAATATAAACATATAATAATCTGCAGACAACTATTACTGAACTAGACTCTAAACTTTATTTCTTTCTTTAAATGGAATAGTTATTGGACGAGTTGACTTATCTAAAATAGGAAATACGGGAGCTACCACATATTCCAAAAATGACCTGCGATATCGAGGAACCTGTGAACTGAAAGAGGGATGGTGATCAATCCATTCCTAGAAGAACTCATGGCACGCTCACCATGCATTCCAACCCTTAGTGTCCAACTCTAGACGTGCACTAGTCTAAAGTCTATAACCTATTCTCGTTTCACTTTACGTTGAATATATTTTATTACTTGCTAATTCCCTCACTACATGGGAAGAAGTCACAATGGCCTTCTTGAAGAAATACTTCCCGGAGTGGAAGACTGCAGATATAAGGAGGAAGATCTCCTCATTTGAGCAAGAGAACGATGAGACACTTGCCGAAGCTTGGGATCAGTTCAAGGAGATGATCCGTTCATGCCCACACCATGAGTTCAACAAGAATCTACTCATGAGATTTTTCTATGATGGTCTTGATCCGATATCGCGGGCCAACCTTGATGCTGGAGCGGGAGGTCAACTATCTAAGATCCCGCAAGAACAACTTGAGTCCACAATTGAAGAAGTGATCAAGAACTACTCATGGGTGGAAGACGAAGAGGTGCTCAACCTAAGAAGAGCGGAAAGTTTGAAATTGACCCCATGGATCAAATTCAAGCCAAGATGGACCAACTCGACAAGAAGCTCTCCAAAATCAATCTTGCATCGTCCACTCCTTCACAGGTAAACTCTTTTTCTTGTGATATTTGCGGTGGTACTAACCATGATACTTCTTATTGTGGAGGTACTCATTCGGAGCATGTGGCGGCAATTAATTCAAGAGGAGATGGATATCAAGGAAACCAAGGGTATAGGAACAATCAACAAGGAGGTTGGATACAACCTCAACAAAACTACACCCAAGGTTTCAATCAACCTCAACAAGGATGGAATCAACCTCAACAAGGGTACAACCAAGCTCACAACCAAGGGTTTGCGCAAGGGTATAACCAAAACCAAAACTATAACCAAGGTGGTTCCTCCTCACAAGGGTCAACACATACCAAGCTCCACATCAAAGGACCAACAACCCAAAACCTCCCTCCAATCTTCCATTTCCCAAACAAAATCCCGAACCTACACCATCTTCCGATCCAACCTCTCTCCAAATTCTCCAACAACTCCAATCCATGAACCAAATTCTCCAAAACCATGAGCAAAGGTTTCAAGAGCTACAAGCCCACAACAAAATGCTTGAAACCCAAATTGCCCAAGTAGCTGAGAAAATCCCTCACCCCCCACAAATCAACTTCCAGGCCAACCCATTCCTAACCCCAACCTCCATCAAGCCAAAGCCATTCATTTGAGGTCGGGAACAAGTTATGCGGGTCCTAAGATGCCGAATGGGGAGTTAGAGAAGGATGAGAAGCTGAGGTTGTTGAGAAGGAGGATGGAGCTGAGGAAACTGAGAAAGAGGAAGTTGAGGAGAAAGATGAGTCACATGTTCAAGTTGGTGACAAAAACACATTGCCATCACCTCCACCAACCAAATCCTATGTGCCTCCGGTTCCCTATCCTCATAGGTTGGTAGAGAGAAAGTTGAGTGACAAGTTCACTAAATTTCTAATGTGATGAAGAGCCTGCAAATCAACATCCTTCCTTGAGGCTATGTCTCAAATGCCAGCTTATGCTAATTCTTGAAAGAGATCCTCTCCAATAAGCGAAAACTTGAAGATGAGCTTATCTCCCTACCTTACCAAGTGAGTGCTCTTGTGCAACGAACTATGCCCAAGAAGCAAAGAGATCCCGGGAGTTTCACCTTGCCGGTGAAGATAGGTGACTTAGAGCCTAAGGGTGCACTGGCCGATCTGGAGCAAGTGTCAATTTGATGCCCTTTCTATTGCAAAGCACCTGAAATTTCCTCTTCATCCTACGCGCAAAACGATTCAATTGGCGGACCGCACTGTGAGAGTCCCTTGTGGTGAGTTGGAGGATATACCGATTCAAGTTGGGCATGTGTTTGTACCATGCGACTTTGTGGTGATGGATATGGAGGAAGATCCTGAGACTCCTCTTATTCTGGGAAGAGAAGCTCTAAAGACTTTGGGTGCCGTGATAAACTGCAAAAACGACACAATCACGGTTGAGGTAGCTAATGAGCGGGTGGTGTTTGAGTTCTCTAAGACACTGAAGAGACCTATGATGGAGAAAATTTGCCGGGTAAGCCTAGTGGAAGATGAGGTAGAGGACACCATGAGTGTGGATAATTCTGGGGACGATTTGTATGCTGCACTTACCGACACCCTTAGCTTGGACATGGAAGAGGAAACGCAAGATGAGGCGTTTGAGGTTCTAGCTGCATCATCCACTGATAAAGAGGAGTGTTCTAAGCCTCCTCCCAAGGTAGAGTTCAAACCCCTTCCCTCCTCTCTTAGATATGTTTTTCTTGATGATGCATGTACTTATCCTGTTATTGTCAATTCGAGTCTTGATGACATTTCTATATCAAAACTGATTGGAATTTTGCAAAAATATAAAGATGTCATTGGGTATTCGATTGATGACCTTAAGGGGATAAGCCCTTCTCTTGCTATGCATCGTATCCATCTCATCGATAGTAATGCCTCCTCCATCGAGCATCAGAGAAGGCTCAATCCCAACCTCAAAGAGGTTGTGAAAAAGGAGATCTTGAAACTACGTGACGCGGGAATCATCTATGCTATCTCAGATAGCAAGTGGGTGAGCCCGATTCACGTGGTTCCAAAAAAGGAGGCATGACTATAGTTGAGAATGAGAAAGGAGAAACAATCTCAACTAGGACTGTCACTGGGTGGAGAGTCTGTATTGATTACAGGAAACTGAACAAATCCACCCGGAAAGATCATTTCCCCTTCCCTTCATTGACCAAATGTTGGAGAGGCTTGCTCGTCATTCACACTTCTGTTTTCTCTATGGTTATTCCGGATTCTTTCAAATCCCCATTCATCCGGATGACCAAGAGAAAACCACCTTTACTTGTCCGTATGGGACATTTGCATATCGAAGGATGCCCTTTGGTTTGTGTAATGCCCCATCCACTTTTCAAAGGTGTATGACAGCAATCTTCTCTGACATGCTAGAAGATTCCATTGAAGTCTTCATGGACGACTTTAGTGTGTGTGGTTCGTCTTTTGACACATGTCTGGTTAATCTTGAATGTGTGTTAAAAAGGTGTCAAGAGACGAACCTTGTACTGAATTGGGAGAAGTGTCACTTTATGGTCGAGGAAGGCATTGTACTTGGGCATAAAGTGTCGAAAAAGGGTATTGAAGTAGATCCGGCAAAGGTTTCGGTTATTGAGAAGCTTCCGCCACCGAACTCGGTGACGGGAGTTCGCGCTTTCCTTGGACATGCTGGTTTTTACCGGCGTTTCATCAAGGATTTCTCTCAAATAGCCAAACCATTGACGAATCTACTTCAAAAAGATGTTGATTTTGAGTTTGATGAGTCTTGTACTAAGGCTTTTGAAACTCTTAAGAAAGCCCTTACTTCTGCCCCCATTGTGCAAGCTCCGGATTGGAGCTTGCCTTTTGAACTAATGTGCGATGCTAGTGACTTTTCAGTGGGAGTTGTTCTTGGGCAACGCAAGGAAGGGAGGCTTCATGTGATAGCCTATGCAAGTAGGACTCTGGATGATGCTCAACGGAACTATGCAACTACGGAGAAGGAAATGTTGGCCGTGGTCTTTGCTTTTGACAAGTTCCGTTCCTACTTGACATGTAATAAGGCGGTGGTGTATACGGATCATTCTGCGGTCCGGTATTTGATGAGTAAGAAGGATGCCAAGCCTAGGCTCATTAGGTGGGTGTTGCTTCTTCAGGAGTTTGATTTTGAGATGAAAGAGAAGAAGGGGACGGAGAATGTGGTAGCTGACCATCTTTCTCGCCTCCCTCTTGACAATCTGGAGGAGATTCCTATCGAGGAGATTTGAGAGAAGAAGCTTGTTCGCCATTCTGAACAATGAGGTTCCATGGTTCGCTGATTATGCAAATTATTTGGCTTGTGGGATTGAACCTCATGGTTTTACTTCCCAACAAAGGAAGCGGTTCTTTAAAGAAGTTTCGAGGTTCTACTGGGATGACCCGCTCCTTTTTAAGAAGTGTGCTGATGGAGTGTTTAGGAGTGTGTTCCTAATCATGAGATGGCCTCGGTTTTGCATCATTGCCATACTTTGGCATGTGGAGGACACGGTGGAGCAAGCAAAACTGTTGCTAAGGTGCTCCAATGTGGTATGTTCTGGCCAACATTGCAAAAGGATGCCCGAAATTTGTGGTGGCTTGTGATAGATGTCAAAGGAGTGGTGGCATCACAAAGCGACACGAGATGCCTCAACAGAACATTCTTGAGGTTGAGCCGTTTGATGTCTGGGGTCGACTTTATGGGCCCATTCGTTCCTTCCTGTGGGAATGATATACATTCTTGTTGCGGTCGACTACGTGACCAAATGGGTGAAGCCATTGCCTCTCCCACCAATGACCATAAGGTAGTCACCAAGCTTTTAAGAAGATCATCTTCCCTCGATTTGGGGTGCCCGCGTGTTTGATCAGTGATGGCGGTTCACACTTCGCCAAAAAGCAATTAGAAGCACTATTGAAGAAATACGGGGTGAATCACAAAGTAGGTCTTCCTTATCACCCCCAACACAAGGCCAAGTTGAGGTTTCGAATCGAGAGGTTAAGAATGTCCTTGAGAGAGTGGTCAATAGGACACGAAAGGATTGGTCTTTGAAGCTTGATGACGCTCTTTGGGCTCTTCGCACGGCTTTTAGACGCCATAGGCACCACTCCCTATCGCCTTGTGTATGGCAAAGCATGCATTTGCCGGTTGACTAGAGCACAAGGCTTGGTGGGCATTAAGGAGCTCAACATGGATCTCACTTGGCGGGAGAAGCTCAAAGACTTGATGCTTATGAGAGTTCAGATATACAAAGAGCAAACGAAGAAATGGCAGATACCGGATTCAACAACGAGATTTCCGGGTTGGGGACAAGGTCTTATTGTTCAACTCAAGACTAAAGCTTTTCCCCGGAAAGTTAAAGTCCAAGTGGTCGGGTCCCTTCTCTGTGTTGAAGACTACTCCATATGGAGCTTATGAAGTTATGGGTGAGAACGGTCCATTTTGGGTAACGGTCAAAGGTTGAAGTTCTATCATGATTCCATGCCGTTGGTTCATTGGTTGCTTGATTCTTCGCTCACCTGAGCGACTCTTGTGATGGAGTATCCTTTTTAGTCAGCTAAGACTTAAAACAAGCGCTAATACGGGAGGCAACCCGTTTCTTTTCTTCCTTTTCTTTATTTATTATTTTTCTTTTGTTTGTTAGTTAGAATTTTGATTTATCAGTTAGCCATGAGAGCTACATTGGGACATCTGAGTTTTGTGAAAAGTTAAGTGAAATGAGTGATTCGAAAAAGAAAGAGTGAGAAAAACAGAAGGTTTTGTGCGCCCGCACCTCCTCAAGGTGCGCCCGCACAAAGGAAAAAAATTTTCGAAAAAAATTTGGTGCGCCCGCACATCTACATGGTGCGCTTGCACCAAATTCTTCGGAACTTTTGAGAAGAAAAACAGAAGGTTTTGTGCGCCCGCACCTCCTCCAGGTGCGCCCGCACAAAGGAAAAAAATTTTCGAAAAAATTTGGTGCGCCCGCACATCTACATGGTGCGCCCGCACCAAATTCCCCGGAATTTTTCAAAAAAAACAGAAGGTTTGGTGCGCCCGCACCTCGGGATGGTGCACCCGCACCAAACGCTTCTGAAGATTTTTAATCGATTGGTGCGCCGACCTAAAGGAGTGCGCCCAACCCGGCTGGGCAACAAAAAACGCGAATGCCTTCATTATTTTCAGGGCTCACTTTTACCTTCTCCTCATAATTTTCGAACCTCTCTCTCACACTCACTCACTTTCTCTCTCTTGCTCCCCTCTAGATCCGGCCACCACGACCTTTTTCCGGCGACTTTCGACGGCAAATACCACTGGAATCTTCATCATCTTCTTCTCTACCACATTCAAGGGCACAAAAATTGGGGTTTTTGCAAGGATTTGATTTCTAGGATTTCAAAATTGGGGATTTTCATCTCCATGTGGGTAACTCTCTTCTACCCTTGCTTTTTCATCAATAATCTAGTTAATTGGATTCTAGTGTGTTTTCTTTTAGATTGCATGCTTGTTTTCCTTAATTTTGTTGATTATTCATGACCTTTGCTCAATTTGTGTTTGATATGTGGTGAACAAGTGCAACTTTTGTGGTTTGTGATAAATTCATAATATTCTGACTTTTTGAGAACTACATTGCATGAATTTCTAGGTGTTGTTGATTCTTGTGCATAATTGTGGTTGGTTTGGTGAAATTGGCTTAAAAGTAGTTTGAGTAGTGATATTCTTGATTGTTAGCAACTTGGTTGCTACTAACTATGGATGGCTAGCTGGTAGATCTTAGGATTAGTTTTTGATTTTTCTTTTTTGTGTGTGTTTTTTTTTTTTTTTTTTTGTGTGTGTGGTTTGATTTTCTTTTTCTGTGTTTCTTTGTGTGAAAAGTCCGCTGTGTGGTGTGTCATTGCAGCAGATCATCACTTCTCCTTCCCCTCTTTTGCAAAACAAAAAATTCTTTACCACAATGGGAAGAAGTAGTGCTGAAGGCTCATCTAGGTCTAAGCGAGCAAAGATCGGGTCCTCTTCACAAGGACCCTCGTCTAGCTCACATCCCCCTCCCCTCTATGCTCTAAAGTTTTCCAATGCCGCTCACAAACAAATTTTTCAACAACTTTCTGAGCGCACACTTCGTCAAATGAAGTTCTATGACCACACTACCTGCTTCTACCTTAGAATCAACTCGATGATAAGGGAGATGGCAGATAATGTCGGGTTATCAAACTTCCTTGATATTCATGAACCTACCTATGATCAACTTACTCTCGAATTCTTGAGTACGTTGAACATAAGTAAGGTGACAGGTGCTATAACTATTCAGTTCCGTATGTTTAATCAAGCTAGAGCACTGTCTTTTGACGAATTCTGTGAGGCATTTGGGATGGATCCTCGAGCTCCCTGTGATGCCCCTCTGGGCACCATCTAGCAGGGATACAATGAGCAAGAATGGTGGTCAAAGATCACCACTGGCACGACTCCGTTTCGGACGAACTCGTCCAAAGCGTCGGAGATCGTCCATCTTGCTCTCCGCTACTTCCATAGGATGTTGGTTTACACCATCTTTCCTAAACAGGAAGTCGGGCAGTTGAGAAAGGATGAGCTGCTGGTTCTTTGGTTGGCCACTGACGGGGCCCACCATCGAACCCGTATTAACTTTGCTGCGCTCCTACTTAACCGACTGCAGGAGATTCGGGGGGCACTACATTGACTGGGGAGATCCTTTGTGGTGGCATGGTCCCCCGACTAGCGTCCTACCTTGACCTGCACGTTGATCTGGCTCGCTTGGAAGCAAGCGTGCCTACTGTTGGTCAGGCCAACAGATTGGATGGTGCCAGTTTGCAGCAGATGAAATTTCTGCGCGGTTACCAGAAGGAAACCTGCACCTGGCTTGTGGGGGGGGGGTAACCTTACTGTTTTATAGGTCCCGACTTCAACTGGGACCTCCCCGCTAACGTTGAAAACCGTTGGCGGATTCCCCCTGCCCATGACATCCCACGGGCTATCCCTGAACCCATTCCTACGGAGCGCATTCCACGCGTTCCGAGATGTCCGAGGCCCGATCACCGCATTCCTGAGAGTGAGGTGGCCGAAGCTTCCTCCTCTCAATCCTTCGACATGGGTTCTGTCATGGCAGCCATAGCCCAGATGCAGGCCTCTCAGGAGGCCAATCACCGTGCGATTACTGCTACTCTTGCCGGTATCCGCACCGACCTCGACCATGTGTCTCGAGTGGCTTGGTGCACTCACGTCGCCAATGTCCACTCCGGACATGAGCCTCCCTTCCATAACCATCCCCACTATCCTCCTTCTTTCGACCCTCGAGAAGGGCCGTTTGAGGAGACTGCTTTCCGTCCTTACCCCCACTACCCATCCTACTATCCTGATGGGTACTCTGGTGGGTATTTCCCTCCTTACCCCCCTCCCGATGGGGGTAATGGTGGGAACTATTAGGCGCTTTTCATAACCCCCCTCCCTCTCCCTCCTTTTGCAACTCCGAGCGCGGAGTTTTGCTTAAGCTTGGGGGACTTGCTTGTATGTCTATATCATTGGGAGTTTCGGGGTCATAGATGGTTAGAAGTTAGGGGTCTCATTGGTTTTCGGTTGGTATTGGTGATTGTTCCTGTCTGTGGTTTTGACATCCCCACCCCTGCTGACTTCTCTTCACCTGTACAACTTTGCTTTGGTAGTTTTGTTTTTCTTTTGCTTTGCATATTTATATATATATATATATTAAAAAAAAAACATTTTCCTCTTTTATTCTTTTTTTTTTTTCTGCATTTAAGATAGCTTGGTTGCATGCATGATTTATGGCTAAAGAGTTCATGACTTGATTGGAAGACCTTCCTTATATTAGACTTGATGATTTTGGAAGCCCTGTTGTGACTTTAGGCGTCTCTTGAAACCGATAACTTTTGGTAGAGTCTCTTTGAAATTAGGCGAGTTGGATGAATGGATTGCCTTACCCCTTGTGCGATGAATCCCGAAGGAGGGCCAAGAACCTCGTAAGACTCACTCACAACCCTCACCATTGATCGCCTAACTTGTGACTTGCATTTTAGCTCCCTAAGATTACATAAGATGAGCCTCTAGGAGAATGATTTAGGACGTTTCTTTTGCTAGTAATAGGAGCTACAAAGCCAAAAGCTTGAATACCTGCATAATATTCGCTCTTCAACCCATCTGAGCCTTTCTATCCTATTTTTGCTTAACCCACATAATGAGTCATGGCCAAACTTTCCCCAAAGTGGAGTACATGTGTAGTTTTTGTTGAGTTAAGTGGTTTTGATATTAAGTCTTGGTTGAAAGAGAGTTAACGTGCTTGTATGATAGCAAAAGTTGAAAAATTTTGTGAAAAAGAAAGACAAAAGAAATAAAAGAAAGAAAGTTCTTATTGTTTGATTTGGTTGATTATTGAAAATGAAAAGAAAGAAAGATCAAATTGATGAGAAAAATGAAAAAGTTCACAAAGTGAAAAAGAAACAAGTGAAATTCAAGGTTATGTGTGAGAGTTCTTTAATTGAGAATAGTGTTAGGACTAGCTTGGGGGAGTATTTACCCCTAGTTTGTACTCCACTTACCCTTTTTGCACCACATTCCTCGAATATAATCCACACCCCTAACCTAGCCCCGTTACAACCTTAACAAAGTCCCTTTGGACTTCTAGATTGGACTTGATCTATTTAGTAGTGGCGGGTAGATTTTGTGCAAGTCATGATGAGGGTCATCAAAACATGGTAGAGGCGAGCAATTATGGTTGAGCATCCCTAGGGAGGAGTCAAACTTGGGTCTTGGAAGTGGAGAAGAGTGAGAAATCATTCTTGGAAAGCTTTCTTTCAAAAAGACTCGGTTGATCGTGGATTGAGACCTTAGAGTCACTCTTGTGCTTCCTAATCATCTTCCCTCTTGTGTTTGGTTGGTCTCCTAAATCTTGCTATGAACTCATTTAGCTTGCATGTCATGCTTGTAACCTTGCATTTAGAGCATATAGGTTACTTTGTTGCATTTTTCCCTTTTCTTTTTGTTCTCCTTTTCTTTTTCTTTCCTTCATTCTCATTCTTGGTTTACTTGAGGACAAGCAAAACGCTAAGCTTGGGGGAGTTTGATAAGTGCGTTTCTAACGCACTTTATTACTTTCTTTTGGCTTGTTTTAGCTCCCTTTTTCTCCTTTTCTTCCTTCTTTCTCCTCACTTTTCCCTTCTATTTCATCACTTGATCATACTTGATCATAGTGACATTTTGCTAGATTTTCGATCTATTTTGATCGAATTTCTAGCACATATGCTTTCACCATGTTTGTTCGTGTTTCTATTGCAGGTATTACCCTTTTCGGGGCCGAGAAATGCGAGACATAGCACAAGGGAACGAGCTAGAGGCTGAGAGGTAGCCTGAAGTGCGTTTGGTATGCCCCGCACACGATGGTGCGCCCGCACAAGCTACTGGTGCGCCCGCACCATCGACCAATTCTAGAGCACAAAAGAGATGACATTGGTGTGCCCGCACCAAGCACAAGGTGCGCCCGCGCCTGCGTCTGGTGCGCCCGCACCAACTACATGTGCGCCCGCACATTTTGACGGATAAATTCAGGCTGAGGCAGAAACTTAGGTGCGCCCGTACCTTACATGTGGTGCGCCCGCACCTGTACCAGGTGCGCCCGCACCTGCCCATTTGTGCGCCCGCACCTTTTGACGGGGGATTTCCACCTTGAGGCAGAAGACTCAGGTGCGCCCGCACCTGAGGTCTGGTGCGCCCGTACCTTAGCATGGTGCGCCCGGACCTCCTTATGGTGCGCCCGCACCATGCGTTCCGAAACAGAAATTTCGATCATTAAACCCCTTTTCCTTTTTAGTTTTAGACTTACGCTTTCATTCTAGTTTTCAGAGAATATTTTAGGGTTTTGTATTAGAGAGAAAAACACTTTAGTTTCCATTGATATTGAGATTAGTGATCATAGTTTGTGATTCGATTGACATTCAAGGTACTTTTCATTCAATTCAATTCAAAGTTTTAGTTTTTATTTCATTCTTTCCGTCTTTGTTCTTGCTTTTGATTATTCTAGATCTTTATTCTCTTAGTCCCTTAATTGCGATTTACATTAGTTTAATCATTACTTAATCATGTTTAGCCTTAGATTAGTCATAGATTCTTTGTTTAATTGCTTTAATTCCATGATTAGTGAGTAGTTTCATAATCTAGGGTTAGGGTGAAAGTATGAATTAGGGTTTTAAATATGATGTTGATGTGATTGTGATGTATGGAGAAGCTTATGCATTGATCTTGGTGTTTTGAGACGTTAGGATAGATATTGATCACATTTATACTTTGGTATTTTGATTTCAAATGTTCTTAAATCGGATTTTGAACTCTTTTATCATCCCCAAGAATCAACTTAATTTCTATACCAAGATATTGGATGGAAATTAAGGGGATCCTTCATTAGGGGTTTTCCAAACTTATTGAATCTCTTAATTAATTAACTAAAGACCATTCGAGAGAGGATTTAGTTGATTGATTAAGTGATTACTCTTGAGGACCATTCGAGAGAGGACTCGAGTATTTTAGAGGAGAACTAAACCTTGCATAATCGTCTTTGTTGCTTCACAATCGCATTAACAATCATTATCCGTTCTTATTCATACTAGTAACCTTAACTCTAGTGTCTTTTATCTGATATTTAAACTCGTGTTATTTGCTTGTTCGTGTTATTAGTTAGACTTAATCGATACCAAAACTCTTTCAAACCCCCAAAAAACCCTTCAATTAGGTAGTCTAGACTTGATAGACTTTAACCAATCCCTGTTTCCCTGTGGATCGACCCTTGACTTGCCCTTACTATTCCCTTAGTAATTGCTTGTTAGGACTATAAATATTGTTTGGAAAGCGGTTCTTAGTGCCTTAACGACACACTAAAAACCTCTTATCAGTTATCTCCAACCATATTAGAGTTTCGAGGAGGTGGTGCAAGTGGCCATGAGAGCTGAGAAGTATGTCAAGGCCAAGAAAGCCTCAACCTTTAAGCCTTTTGTGAAGAACTTGGACAAAACACTTGGCGCCAAAAAGGATGAAGCAAGTGGATCTACACCTTCAACCAGGTTTGTTAAGTTCAAAGGTGAAAAAGGAAAGTCCTCCACACCTTTAGCTACTGAAGAGAGGCGCATTTGTTTCAAAAGCAAGGGTTATGGCCATATCAGGAAGGATTACCCCGACAATAGGGTTATGACTTTAAGAGACATCCAAGAGATTGATGTTGACTATGTTAGGGGAAGCTTTGAAGAAGTGGAGCATGATGGAGATAAGAATCATGCAGATGAGGATGCTTATGAGGTATATTATGAGGAAGAACCAGTCCATGAAGGCCAACAACTCATTGTTAGGCGCATGTTGCATACACAACCAGCTCCCTTAGACAACACTCAAAGGGACAAGATCTTCTTCACTCGTTGCCTAGTGAAGCAAAGGGTATTTGACTTGATCATTGATAATGGTAGTTGTGCTTATGTTGTGTCTACCACCCTCATTGATAAACCACAATGGCCTACTTCTAACCACCCACACCTTTACAAGTTGAATTAGCTTAGTGATGATAATGGCATTAAAGTTACCAAACAAGCCTTAATCATGTTGGCAATTGACAAGTTTAAGGATGAGGTTTCATGTGATGTATGCAATATGGATGCTTGTCATATCTTGTTAGGGAGACCATGGAAATATGATTGTTTTGTGAAGTATGATGGGTGCTTAAATGTATGCATTGCTACTGTGGAAGGTAAGAAAATAACCTTGAAGGCTTTGTCATCCTCTCCTACATCGAAGGGCTCATTGTTGGTGAGTGCTAAGGAGATTGAGAGGGAATTGGAAGAGGAAAGTGAAGGGTACATCTTGGTTTCACAAGAAGTTGAGGGGGAGCAGCAAGGGTACAAGATCCCTAAGCATATTCAGAATGTACTTGATGAGTACAGTGATGTGTTTCCTCAAGACTACCTCCTGGATTGCCACAAATCCGAGGAATAGAGCACCAAATTGACCTAGTTTCAGATGCATCTCTTCCTAACAAGGCTACTCATAGGTGTAATCCTCAAGAGGCACAAGAACTACTAAGGCAAATTGAAGAATTGATGTCCAAAGGGTATGTAAGTCAAAGCATGAGTATTGTGTCGTTCTTGCATTGTTAGTACCTAAGAAGGATGGTACTTGGCGCATGTGCATTGATAGTAGGGCTGTTAACAACATCACTGTGAAGTATCGTTTTTATATCCCTAGATTAGATGACCTACTTGATGAGTTACATGGTTCTACCATCTTCTCTAAGATTAATTTGAGGAGTGGTTACCATCAAAGCAGGATGAAAGAAGGAGATGAGTGGAAAACTGCCTTCAAAACTAAGGTGGGACTATATGAGTGGCTTGTCATGCCATTTGGACTTACTAATGCACCTAGCACATTCATGAGGTTGATGAATAAGGTGTTGAAGCCCTTCTTAGGCAGATGTGTGGTGGTGTATCTTGATTACATCCTTGTGTATAGCAGAAGTGTTGTGGAGCATCTAACTCACCTAAGAGAAGTCTTTGAGGTGTTGCGCAAACAGAAGCTATATGGGAAGCTGGAGAAGTGTTATTTTCTAGTTCCTAGTGTTACATTCTTGGGCTACATTGTCTCTAAAGATGGCATGTTAGTTAATCCATCCAAGGTAGAGGCAATCAAGAGTTGGCCTATTCCTTCTACCATTTCAGAGGTACGTTCATTTCATGGTCTAGCCTCTTTTTATAGAAGGTTTGCGCACAACTTTAGTAGCATTGTAGCTCCTATGATTGAATGTATCAAGCAAGGGAAGTTTACATGGACAAAGGCAGCCAACAAGAATTTTGATATGATTCCGCGAACGAAATCTGCTTAGCTTCGAATAACCTTCTCGCATTTAATCTCCACTAAGGGTTCTAATTCACTTTTAGGGCTTCACTCACCTTAAACTTGAATTAGGAAAGGTTTTGAGATTGGTTTATTGGCTTCACTCACTAATTCACGCAAATCTCGCTTAGTTTTAGGTTTCACTCGCCTAAATCTAAGGTTCTTGTATTTAGATTCACTCTCTAAAAACAATAAAATCTCGGAATAAAGTACGTCCAAAATCAATCATAAACTCACGTTTAATCTTTAAACAAAAACTACTCTCCCCTTTTTATTATGGCCGAAACTTATATTTATAGTACAAGTTTCCTAATCATATTAAAACTAATAAAGTTTAAAGATAACAACTAACAAACTTATCTATCTTTATCTTAAGGATAAAGATAAATAACAAACTAAAACTTATCTATGACACACGCCTATTATAAGATAATTACTAAGACTCAATGATAAGGAATTAGACTCCTACGTATAATAGGATTCCTTTATCACTCAAACACTTATAAAGCAATTAAAATACATAGACTCCTAACAGAACTAGGACACTATGTGTTTATGCTAAAATTTATCACTTACGACGAAATTAAAGTTTGGGACGATTTAACCAGATTATGTAAATGACAATGCGACAAAAGAATGCAAAGGGGATTAAAGGAGATGAACACACAAAAATGGTGACGCGGAAAACCCCAATGAAGGTGGGTAAAAAACCGCGGGTGGTTGGAGATCCACCAAACTAATATGGTTTACTATCTGTCGTAGTGACTGATTGTCGTTACAAGAGTATTAAGTTCTCTCTAGTATTCTTCCAATTATGTTGCGTAAAAAACTCGTCCATGACGTCTCTCTCCCTTTTATATGCCTTCTCTTTCCCTTGGCTTTTTCTCAACGAATACAAAAATGAATTCAGTAATTATTACATTAACTTTAGTGCTCCAATCATGGTAGATCTTGTTCGTTTTACGCTCCAACGCCCTGGTTCATGCTCTTAAACGACTGATATTATGGCTCATTACACTCCTTCCTTATTTAGCTGGATCGTTACTACTTAATGCTTAGTTTTAATCTTGCGTCCTTCGCTATGTCTTCGGGTCATAGTTACTTCGTCATCATGTCAGGTGGCATCATGTCATCGAGTCATCACGTCGTTGTGTCAGCGTCACCCAGTCAAAAAATTCAACCATAACAGTTTGCCCCCAATTGTTGAATCGGGGTGACATAAAACCCATGAGACAATTGTTAAAAAATCAATAAATCGAATGAAATTCTGTCTAAGTCATTAAGATATGAGAAATCATAAGAAAAATCTCGCTTTTGTCAATTATAGAAAAATTCCCAAAGAGACACAAGGAAGGAAAGGAAATCTGTTTGAGCAGTTATTTTTGGTAATCCAAGAGTCTCAAAATACAAAAGGTAGTTTTCTTTTTAAATAACCGTTTTAATTATAACCGTTGGCACGATTGTCATGATTACTCATCGTTGGCATAAATAACTTGGGCGGTTTAAAGATCCTAACTTTTACTCTGACTTCATCAAATCTTTCTCTCTCTTTAAGTAAGGCAATTTCCTTAACTTCCATTATTCTCTCCGCCGGAAAATCGACCGCTGACAACAGGTAATTTTGCACTTTTCCGCTCGTTCTTCCCTTTAATTCATTCTATTTTCTCTTCTTCTACTGTTCTCATGGCGCCTAGCAGACGTAGCATTATGACTTTTGTAAAAAATCGAGAAAAATCGAAAGGGAAAGAGAAAACAGTAGAACTAAGGATAGAAAATGAGGACGAAATGTCTACGATGTCAGAAGAGGATCTTTTAAGGTTTTTAGACTTAGGGGGTTTGCCTGAAAATACTGTCATTAGAAACGCTGAATCTGACGAACCACAAGAGTCGTGTCCCCAAAAATGGGTAGTGTTATACGAATACCCTTTCAAAATAGGTCTTAGACTTCCCTTCACCCCCCTGGCAAGGGATCTGATGCAAATTTACCAAATCATCCCTGGGCAAATTATGCCCCAAGTCTGGAGAATTCTGAGTGTCATCGACAGGGTGACGGCGTCGTGGGAAGAAGCCTTCACCCTCCACGACTTACTGTTACAATATGAGATTAGGGTCAAAGCAAAAAATAGGATAACCCTACATGCAAAGGCGAGGTTAGACCCTTTGGTCGGGGGAATACAGTCGAATGACAGAGGTTGGAAAAACAGATTTGTGTTTGTGAAGAGGTCTTCACTAGGGGAAGCTGGGACGTCCTTGGTTAGCGGATGGAATACCGAAGGTGTGTTTATTTTCAGTCTTTTTAAGTTCGTGCCATGTCGTTAAGACCACTCTTACACAGTTTCTACTGCAGGTCTTAACCCAAAATTGTTGTCGCATCGCGACGAATCTCAGAGTCTCTGTGACAGATTTCTGAAAGTATTAGAGGATGACAGACAATTCAGAAGGATTCTTTTTGGTTCTCAAGACAGTTGTTCATCTATGGCTTCTGGTTAGTCTATCTTTTTTTTTTTTTAACTCTTGGGTAGGACTTTACCAGGGAAGGTTTCATACTAATGAATTAAACACTTCTGGACAGGTTCATCTCAATCACGTCCTAAGGGGGAGTCTGGACGGGCAAGCACTGGCTGAGATGTTGAGCAAGTGTAAGAGGGAGTCCTCTACTTACGCTGCGTCGGCGTCAACCAAGAAGGATATAGCAGTCGTCGTCCACTTGGACGACGAGCATGACGTCACGTCTAAGACGCGCAAAACTGATTTCCTAGCCCCTCTAGACAAGAGCGGTCCTTCCTATACTGTGACCATCCCTAACGACTTGGAGAGGTCCATATGGCCCGAGGCTGACAGGTTCCTTTTTCATAGCGCAATGGAGAGGATCAAGGAACATACCCTTCCTCGCATGATGTTAGACGGGCTAGAACTCATATTTAAGGTATAGAAACTCGGTTTTCTTTTCATACACTATGCACGTCATGACAATAACTTTCGACTCTCTAAGTGACGTGTATCATGTTTTTTCTATGCAGTCTTCTCAACATCTCCTAATGGCTAAGAGGGAGATCTCATCTCTGCTGAAGGGTCATCTGACCATGAAGCAGAGAATGGAGAAGGCTAAATTGGACGTGAAGTCCAAAAGCGATGAGGTGGAGTCTTGCAAGAAGGCCATCGAGGATATGAAAAAAGCTCTACAGAAGAATGGGGAGGAGCTGGAAGAGATAAGGTAGAGGGCGACTAAGCTGGAGGAGTCTTCTCGTCATGAAATCACGACACTCCAGGCGAGCATTGACGCACAGAAGAATGAGCTGGACATGCTCGAGGCTGAAGTGATAACCAGGGTCAGAGCTAAGCTGATGCATCAATTTCTAATGAAAAAGACGGCGTCGTGGACGCCACAGAAGGACATGGACCTATTCCTCAAGTACATGGGGTCCATGAAGGATCTGATGGACAAAGAGGACTTGGCTGCGACGGCGGACTCTTCATCAAAAGTTGATGAAAACGCTCCGTCCTGTGCCGGGTTCATAGCGTCAGACGTGCCCCCTGACCCTGAGAAGGAAGCTCCGGCCACTGTCTTACCAGCTGTTGCGTCAGAGAAGGAGGGAGCTGAAGACGCCTCTGACGTTTAAGTGTTAATCCTTCTATATCATGCCCTTGCCATTTAAATTTTTAATCAAACTCTGTTTTAGGTTACCCGTAGGAGTAACTGTTTGTATTGTACTTTTGGGTCACCTATGGGGGTGACCATAACTTTTTATCGTTTGGACTTTTGGGTCGCCTATGGGGGTGACCGTTACTTTGCTGTTTTTTTTTTTTTTAACTTTAACGATGTTAATCTTCTGTCTTTACTCTGTGTCGTATGCATGTGTCTCAGTCGTTATTCTAACTTTTCTAGAGGGTAGTCAGGCGCTTAGTAAACCATCGTTGGTCGTTCAGACGTATTGGTTGGGTTTAGCAAAAGCCATCTTGGGTCGTTCAGACGTAACGTTTGGACTAATTGACTTTAGAATACACATAGGAAATATATGAATACTTACGTGTGTTTGTCAGAGAGATCAGCAGTTATAGCTTGAAAATGAATGTGCCCCTGTCATAACGTTAGTTGAAGCAATAGCGCACCACCTACGACGCTTCACGAATTTTATATGGTGGCAAAATGTAAATCTGCCTGACGTCTTGTGAAAAAATCGTCGGAACGTTACGGGAACAACTTTCCTGTAATTCAACAATACCCAGTGAGAGAACACTATGGTCGCTAGCAGCTAGCGACACAGATTTAATAGCGTTATCACCTATCTATATCCCTTGTTTTTTTTTTCAAATGGGAAAACAAAGCTTATTACTTAGCTTAAAAGAAGTAGTGTTTGAGGTGTGTGGCCTTCCAGCTACGTGGCACAGAGCTTCCGTCACGTCGAACCAATTGGTAGGCTCCATTGCCTCACCTTACTAATTTGGTATGGTCCCTCCCACTTCTGTCCTAGCTTACCAGCGTCAGCCTCTTGTGTGTTCTGAAATACTTTCCTTAGGACCCAATCACCTTCGACGAAGGAATTGACTTGGACGTTTTTATTAAAGCTCCTTGCTACTATTTGCTGTTGGGCCGCCATGCGTACCAATGCTGCATCGCGCAACTCTTCAATGGTATCTGGGTCGTTTATCAATTCGTCGCGGTTCTGCCGCTCCGTCGTTAGACTACATCTCGCAGTCGGGACGCTCACTTCCGAAGGCAGGACAGCCTCACAACTATAAACTAGTGAAAACGGTGTTTGCCCCGTCGCAGTGCGCGGTGTCGTGCGATTAGCCCATAAGATGGAAGGCAATGCCTCCGCCCATTTACCATTCTTGGCTGCGAGTCGCTTTTTCAAAGAATCAATTATCGTCTTGTTACTGGATTAAGCCTGCACATTGGCTTGCGGGTATCTTGGTGTTGACGTTAACAACGTTATGCTCCATTCATCGCAGAAACGTTTTGTCTCGTTACTAATTAACTGCGACCCATTGTCGCACACTATCTCGGACGGAACACCAAACCTGCAAAAGATGTTAGTGTATATAAAAGAAATCACTTCCTTATCGCGCACCTGCTGAAAAGAACCTGCTTCAATCCACTTAGAAAAGTAGTCAGTTAGTGCCAACATAAAGACCTTATGTCCTGGGGCTGGAGGTAATTTGCCAACTATGTCCATGCCTCATTTCATGAAAGGCCAATGTGTTAGAGTAAGATGCAAAAGTTCGCAAGGTTTATGCGTCATACCTGCATGTCGTTGACAACTATAGCATTTGGCGACATACCTTATTGCGTCTCTCCTCATGGTTGGCCAATAGTATCCCATGTGCAGCACTCTGTTGGATAAAATGCGTGCCCCTAAGTGATTCCCACAAGTGCCTTCATGCATGTCCTTCAGGACTTGCCCCCACTGATCCTTTTCCAAACAACGCAGGTAGGGGCTCGCGGCAGATTTTTTGAACAACACTCCTAGAATGAGTACATATCGCGACGCTTTAAATCGAAGTCTGTGTGCCTCTGCCTTATCTGTTGGAAGTACGTCGTTAACAAGGAAATCGTAGAGCGGTTTTGTCCAACTGACACTTACCTCCTCAGCGTCAGGGTCGCTGCCAGATGCGAGATTAACGATGTTACTGACGACCTCATGGTTGTCTTGAGGCTGTTCGACCGTCGTCGAGACAATGTCCCCAACGCTCCTAACGATAGCAGGATTCGTCAAATGAACTATAGGGACAGACTTAAACAAAACGTCCCTTAAAGAAGATCCATGATTGGCCAATGCATCTGCTTGCGTGTTTTGGTCCCTTGGTATCTGCAAAATGTCAAATGAATTAAACACTTTGCTTTTACGCTGAGCTATTTCTAAATACATGGCCATTTTAGAGTCCTTTGTCGCGAATTTGCCCTTGACTTGGCTGACTATCAGCAGTGAATCGCTGAAGACTTTCAATGCTTTTGCTCCCTGTCTGCTAACGTCATTCCTGCTATGAGCGCCTCGTACTCGGCTTCGTTATTTGTCGCTCTAAATTCACAGCAAATGGCTCGTACTATCTTGCCCCCATGTGGCGACTTTAGCACCATGCCTAGACCTGCACCACGAAAATTAGAAGATCCATTGACAAACAGTATCCAAGAGTCGTCATTTACTTGATTAATCTTTGCGACTTCGTCGACCGCGAGCTTCTCTAGCTCCGGGCTAAAGTCTGCCACAAAATCTGCCAAAGCTTGCGACTTGATAGCCGTTCTCGGATGAAACTGGATGTCGTATGCACTGAGTGCTATTGCCCACTTGCTCATGCTTCTGGGTGTCGCAATACAGACTTGATAGGATAATTAGTTATAACCATAACAATATGTGTTTCAAAATAGTGCCTAAGCTTTTTAACAGCTACGACCATGGCTAAAATGAGCTTTTCTAATGAAGAATACCTGGTCTCCGCGTCTAGCAGAGACTTATGGACATAGTAGATTGGTAGTTGCTGGCTTTTCGCTTCCCGCATCAGGACAGCACTGACAGACACATTGTTTACCGCGAGATAGAGCTGCAACGTCTCTCCGATATTTGGCTTCGACAGCAACGACGGTGACGCTAAGTAGCTCTTAAGCTTCTGGAGCGCGTCTTCGTGTTGTTGCGACCAGTCGAAACCCTTATTCTTTCTTAGGATGTCATAAAATAGATGGCACTTTTCAGACGATCGGGATATGAAACGATTCAGTGTGGCTACACGACCGGTCAACTTTTGCACTTCCTTGACACTTTGCGGGGATTGAATGTTATGATGGCTTTATTTGTCCGGGCTGGCTTCATTCCTGTTGCGTAACGACGTACCCTAAGAACTTTCCTGCAGACACTCCAAACGTGCACTTAGTGGGATTTAATTTCATGCCATACCTTCGCAGGACGTCAAAGGCCTCCGACAGATGCTGGATGTGATCGTCTGCTTCCTTGGATTTAACGAGCATATCGTCTATGTATACTTCCATGGTGTCGCCCAGTTGATCTTTAAACATTTGGTTTACCAGTCGCTGATATGTAGCACCTGCATTTCTCAAACCAAATGGCATAACCTTATAACAATATATACCTTTTAGTAACAAACGCGGTCTTTTCCTAGTCGTCCGGATGCATATAATTTGGTTGTACCCGGAATACGCGTCCATGAACGTTAAAAGCTCGTGACCTACGTCGTGTCACCATTGCATCTATATGAGGGAGAGGGAATGGATCCTTGGGACATGCTTTGTTCAAATCTGTGAAGTCGATGCAGACTCTCCACTTCCCGTTCTTTTTGCTGACCACCACGACATTGGCTAACCAGGATACTTTACCTCACGGATCTTTCCGGTAACGATCAGCTTTTGAACCTCGTCATCGATGACTTAATTCCTTTCAGGCGCGAATTTGCGTCTTTTATGCTTTACAGGCTTGTGAGTGGGGTCGACATTGAGTTTATGCGTAATGACATCAGGACTGATTCCTGTTATATCTTCATGGGACCAAGCAAAACAATCTTGGTTAGTTTTCAAAAAATCCACTAACTGACCTCTTATCTCTTGCGACAACGTCGCTCGAATTCGAACGACACGATCGGGGATGGATGGATCGAGCATCACTTCATCCACGTCCTGCTCGCTGGGCGCGTCGGGCGCTGACCCATCCTTTAATTGCTAGATGGACGCTTTCGGGGGTTGAGCGACGAACTATAGCATTCTCTTGCAGATTTCTACTCGCCCTTTATTTCTTGGACACCACACTTGGTGGGAAACTTCAGCGATTGATGATAAGTTGAGGGGATGGCTTTCATTTTGTGTATCCATGGAGTGCCGAGAATGATGTTATACGCTGACGGGTAATCCACAACGTTGAATCTGGTTGGCAGGTTGACGCCTTTGGCTAGCGTCGGCAGTATGATCTCTCCGACAGTATGTTGAGCCTCTCCACTGAACCCTACCAAAACTGTAGATTTTTTAGTAATATCTTTATCGACAAACCCATACCTTCGAGGGCGCTTTTGAATATGATGTTGGCTGAGCTGCCCCATCGACTAACACTGCTTTAACAAGAAATTGCTGATAGTCAGGGATATGACTAATCCATCGTGATGCTCCACGTCGCAGACGTCGTCGTCGTCAAAGGTTATTGCCATTGCTTCGAGCTTGCGTTCTTCAGCTGACCTGCAATATAAAAACGGCGGACGAGGGTACCCTCTTTTGCTAGCCTTTTGGCTGCGGAATACATTAGTCCACATACATCAGACCCACCAGAAATAACGTTGATTACCTTTACGTGCGTACGCGACGTAGGAGGGTCGGACTGCACGGTATTCCTACCAAATGACGCTTTACCTTTATCGCTCAAGAGGTCTTTAAGATACCCTTATTAAGCATGAACGCAGCCTCTCGTCGCAACGCAATGCACTCCTCCGTCTTATGGCCATGGTCATGGTGGAACTGACACCATTTTGTTTGGTCTTTTTGCGCTTCCGGTCGGTCGCTCTTTTTTTGGCCAACGAACTGGTGCCTCGATTTTGGTTAAAGCATTCACGACGCCTCCGACATCGACGGAAAATCCGTAGGAGTCTAGATCACGGAAGATCGATAGCTCCGTCCTTGCGTCGTTACCTGCATTTTCGACAACATCAGTAACATTGTTTACCTGGTTTGAGCGGCTGTGAGGGTGGCTTCGCCAATTGTTCTTCTTAGGGACGAAAGCCTTCCGGTCAGCAGAGGTCTCTGGTGCACGTCGGGTGGATATGGTGTTGAGGAAGGCGTCGTCTTCCTCCAATCTCATGTGTGCTAACGCTCGCCACTTGACTTCCTCGAACGTCTTGCACGGGTACTTCGTCAAACGGTTGTATAGCTTTGATCGAAGATTAATCCTTTCCCGAAACATTCAATAGCAGTCTTAGTATCAAGATCTTTAATGCTAATCATTTCTTTTTTAAAGCGATTATAATAATCGTGAACAGATTCTTTAGGTCCTTGAACGACGCCATATAGGTCGCTCGTCTGCTTTTCCAAGCTACGACTGCCTTCGAACTTCTCATAGAACTTGTTGACTAAGGTGGAAAAATTGCCAATGCTTCCTGGCCTAAAATTGTTGAACGGCTGCCTTCGAACTTCTAATAGAACTTGTTGAACGGCGCCAAACTGTTTATGCTAAAATTTATCACTTACGACGAAATTAAAGTTTGGGACGATTTAACCAGATTATGTAAAAGACAATGCGACAAAAGAATGTAAAGGGGATCAAAGGAGATGAACACACAAAAATGGTGATGCGGAAAACCCCAATGAAGGTGGGTAAAAAACCGTGGGTGGTTGGAGATCCACGAAACTAATATGGTTTACTATCTGTCGTAGTGACTTATTGTCGTTATAAGAGTATTAAGTTCTCTCCAGTATTCTTCCAATTATGTTGCATAAAAAACTCGTCCATGACCTCTCTCTCCCTTTTATATGCCTTCTCTTTCCCTTGGCTTTTTCTCAACGAATACAAAAATGAATTCACTAATTATTACATTAACATTAGTGCTCCAATCATGGGAGATCTTGTCCGTTTTACGCTCCAACGCCCTGGTTCATGCTCTTCAACATCTGAATTTATGGCTCATTACACTCCTTCCTTATTTAGCTGGACCGTTATACTTTAATGCTCTGTTTTAATCTTGCGTCCTTCGCTATGTCTTCGGGTCATAGTTACTTCGTCATCATGTCAGGTGGCATTATGTCATCGAGTCATCGCGTTGCTGTGTCAGCTTCACCCTGTCAAAAAAATTCAGCCATAACACTATGTACGAATCCTAACAGAACTAGGACTCCCGGACAGTTACTGGCACAGTCATCTCCCATCCGCATCATACTACCCGTCTTGAGAACGAACTTGTCCTCAAGTTCCATAGTAACCATGAAACCATCCAAATCAAGGGGACAACAATATACACCATGAATATGTGGCGTAGTTCATCACGTTCTTCTACTGCAAGAAATCTTAGGATTCTCAAATCTTGATTTGTCCCTAGTTGCAATTTATCCCTAAAAAGAACAACATGTAAACCCTTGGGAAAACAACGATCATCAGCAACCCTAGGCGCCAAAGTACATGAAATATTAACTAAAAGTTCATATTCCTGCAAATCAACATTAGGTACCACCGCTTCCTCATGAGAAACTTCATAGATCAAATCATTATCCTTAGAATAAGAAAAAGTTTATTTCGAACTTTTCTTCATCCTCAATAATAGGAAGTTCCTGTTTTTCTTGGTGTCATTTATCTTTATGTTGTTGCATTAAAGAATTAACCCTTGCAGTGGCTTCTTCCATACCTACAAGAGATTGCTTGAGGCTCAATATTAAATCAAATTCATCCATATGAACCAAACAACAATAACCAACTGCAATGTTTCAGTAAACTAACCCTAAAATTTCACTCAGAGTTTGAGATTTGAAACATAAGTAAAACACCTCGAAATTTCATGAAATTTTGTCACAACATACCCCTACGTCTCCTGAATACTCGACCCAAATTTCACCAAAAAATAATAAGCCAATCGAATGCAGTTTTTATTCTACTCACAGTATGTAATCTATCCGAAAAAAAGAAATTTGCATCAAATGTTTTCATTTAGTGCGACTTCGTTACCGCTCGAAACAGGTGAAACTTTTGACACGACCTAGCCCTGAATGTTAGCTTTCCCCATAGTACATCTTTTCTTCAAAGAAATGTACTTTATCCCAAAGAATACTAGAGAGAACTTAATACTCTTGCAACGACAATCAGTCACTACGACATATAGTAAACCATATTAGTTTGGTGGATCTCCAACCACCCGCGGTTTTTTACCCACCTTCATTGGGGTTTTCCGCGTCACCATTTTTGTGTGTTCATCTCCTTTGATCCCCTTTGCATTCTTTTGTCGCATTGTCATTTACATAATCTGGTTAAATCGTCCCAAACTTTAATTTCGTCGTAAGTGATAAATTTTAGCATAAACACATAGTGTCCTAGTTCTGTTAGGAGTCTATGTATTTTAATTGCTTTATAAGTGTTTGAGTGATAAAGGAATCCTATTATACGTAGGAGTCTAATTCCTTATCATTGAGTCTTAGTAATTATCTTATAATAGGCGTGTGTCATAGATAAGTTATAGTTTGTTATTTATCTTTATCCTTAAGATAAAGATAGATAAGTTTGTTAGTTGTTATCTTTAAACTTTATTAGTTTTAATATGATTAGGAAACTTGTACTATAAATATAAGTTTCGGCCATAATAAAAAGGGGAGAGTAGTTTTTGTTTAATGATTAAACGTGAGTTTATGATTGCCTTTGGACGTACTTAATTCCAAGATTTTATTGTTTTTAGAGAGTGAATCTAAATACAAGAACCTTAGATTTAGGCGAGTGAAACCTAAAACTAAGCGAGATTTGCGTGATTAGTGAGTGAAGCTAATAAACCAATCTCAAAACCTTTCCTAATTCAAGTTTAAGGTGAGTGAAGCCGTGAATTAGAACCCTTAGTGGAGATTAAATGAGTGAAGGTTATTCGAAGCTAAGCAGATTTCGTTCGTGGAATCATATCAAGTGGTATCAGAGCAGCGTGCATTATGACGGCACGTGAGGGCGCGTCTAGTGTCCAAATCGCGTGTTTTTTGGTCACTTTGTGGCTAATCGTCAAGAACAAAAAACAAGCATGCACTTGGGTAAGGTGATTCAGGGTCCTAAAGAGGCCTTGAGAGGTTATGTGAAGAGATTCAACCTAGAAGCATTGCAGATCCAGGATCTGAATGCTGGAGTGGCGTTTGACGCCTTCATCAGATGTTTAAGACCAGGAAGCTTTAAGTTTGATTTGGTCAAGAAAGAAAATCACCACATTGACGGAAGCTTTGAAGGAAGCTGAAGTATTCATTCATGCCACGGAGGTTTGTGCTGAGGCAAAACAGCTGGAGGTAAAGAAGGTAGAAGAGGCTATTCAGCCAAAAAAGAATCCGCCCAAAAAAGCTGAAACCTGGGCAATGACTTCTTTGACCACCTCGTCCAAGAGGAGTAGGCGGTCTGAGCTGGCGGCCTCAATTGAACCAATAGAGTTCAACAAAGATCAGTATTCCATTTTAATGGAAATTAAAGATCAGCATGAGCTAAAGGCGCCGGCTGAAATGAAGACGCCCTACCGTAATAGAGACAAAAGCAAGTATTGTCATTTCCATAAGGATTGTGGACATGAAACCAATGAATGCAAGCACTTGAAGAGAGCATTAGAAGATTTGGCCCGAAAGGGTAAGATGAACCATTATCTACCTTCGTCAGGAAGGAAATTCCATAAAAGAGATAACCGTCAAGGAAGGAAGATGGATGGTGATAGTACGGATAATGATGTTGTAATGGTCATTTCAGGAGGATTTGTGGCCGGAGGTCCAACAAATCGCGGTCACAAAAACAATTTAAGGGAATTCAGTCAGGTTATGCTCACTAACCAGGCCGAGTCTGATCCTTTACCTAAAATAGTGGTCAGCGAGCTGGACCGAGGAAAGATAAGAACATCGCATGATGACCCCCTAGTAGTGGAAATGAAGATTGCCAACCTCAGGGTTAGGCGAATTCTGATTGATACCGGAAGCTCTACTGATATAATCAGTGCTGATTGTCTGTCTCGGTTGAAGTTTGATAAAAATGACTTGGTGCCTGTAAATCACCCTATAATCGGTTTCGGTGGAAGGATCATCCATCCTATGGGAACCGTTACTCTACCTGTTAGGGTTGGGGAGAAAGATGCTGCCTGGACGCTTTTTGTGAAATTTTTGGTAGTACGAGACTTGACTGCTTATAATGTCATTCTTGGACGACCTACCTTAAATCACATCAAGGCTGTTATTGTGACCCACTTAATGCTAATGAAGTTTGAGTGTGATGGGGGGGAAGATTGGATCTCTCTATGGAGATCAGCAAGCTGCTAGAGAATGTTACCTTACCACTCTCAAACCATCATCATGGAAAGAAAAGGCAGAACATCCAAAGGTCCGGCAGGATGACTCGGCCGAGAAGATAAAGGGTCAGATTGTTGAGCTAAAGCAAGAGGTAGAGAAGGTTCAAGTGCTACCTCTTCCCGAGGGCAAGCCGTCAATGCTCTTGCCCAGCAAGAAGAGAAAGTGCTTGGCTATTAAAGAAGAAAAGAATTCATTTGAGGAGGTTATGGCAATAATGAGTCTCGGATTAGAACGTTCGGAGCCGGTAGAAAGTCCGGTAGAAATTTGTTTAAGATCAAATCGCCCAGAAAGGACATTGAAGATTGGGTCCGTCCTGAATTATGAGATCAAGGACGCCTTGATCAAGCTGTTAAGAGAATTTGAATATGTCTTCGCCTATACCGTAGAGGAAATGCCTGGGATAGATCCTGAGGTGGCGGTACATAGGCTAAATATTGAGCCGGGGCAGAAGCCCATTCGGCAGAAGAAGAGGCATCTAGGGCCGGCCAGGAATCAGGCCGTTGACCAAGAGGTTCAAAAGCTGCTCAAATCTAAGTTTATATGTGAAACTTATTACCCACATTGGGTAGCAAATGTTGTGATGGTTTCGAAGCCGAATGGCACATGGAGGATGTGCGTTGATTACACGGATTTAAACAAGGCTTGTCCTAAGGACAACTTTCCGTTGCCCAAGATTGATCGGTTGGTTGATTCTACATCAGGTCATGCACTGCTGAGTTTAATTTCATGGACGCTTACTCAGGCTTCCACCAGATTCCCATGTGGCCAGATGACCAAGATAAAACCTCCTTCATCACAGAGAAAGGGTTGTATGGGTGGCTCCGGATGTCCTTCGGCCTGAGAAATGCGCCGGCCACTTTTCAAAGGTTTATCAACACCGTGTTTCAGCCACAACTTGGGAGAAATATGGAAGCTTATATCGACGATATGATCGTCAAGAGTAGAAAAGAAAAGAATCATCTGGATGATTTAAGAGAAACTTTCCTCACTTTGAGGAAGTACAAGTTAAAGCTCAATCCGCAGAAATGCGTATTCGGCGTAGTAGCGGGGAAGTTTTTGGGGTTTTTGGTCGATCAGCGAGGGATTGAGGCCAACCCCGACAAAATTCAAGCAATCATAAATATGACCTCGCCATCTAAGGTAAAAGAAGTTCAGCGTCTGACGGGATGTTTGGCTGCCCTTGGACGGTTTCTTTCAAAATCAGGGGACAAATGTCACCATTTCTTTGCAACCATTAAAGAATGCCAAGTTTGAATGGACAGAAGAAGCTGAGGCTGCGCTTCAGCAAGTTAAAGATCATCTTCGGCAGCTGCCTAGGCTGATCAGTCCGGCCGAGGGAGAAAACTGTACGTTTACCTGGCCGTGTCTCCATTCGCGGTAAGTGTTGTTCTCCTGGCTGAGAGAGACTCAGTACAAATACCCGTCTATTTTGTTAGTCATGTCTTGAAAGACGCGGAGGGCAGGTATTCGTCTATTGAGAAGTTCGGCCTGGCGCTGTTGATGGCCAGCCGGAAGTTAAGGCCTTACTTTCTAGCCCATAGCATTCTTGTTTATACAGATCAGCCACTGAGGCAAGTGTTGCATAAGATGGACGCATCTGGCCGAATATTGAAATGGGCTGTTGAGCTCAATATGTTTGACTTAACATTCGAGCCTCGAAAGGCAATCAAGGGACAAGCTTTAGCTGATTTTATTGTAGAGCTTACCCGGCCTATAGTAGAAAGCGTCCAAGACCCAACAGAGGGAAAGCGGCATTGGACCCTAATGATGGACGGATCCTCCACTGTGTTTGAATATGCAATGAAGTTCAAATTCCATGCTTCAAACAATGAGGCAGAGTATGAAGCTCTCTTAGCCGGCATAAAAATGTGCAAAGCGGCTGGAGCCATGGAGATTGAGGCTACAACTGACTCTCTGCTGGTGGTCAGCCAAGTGAACGGAGATTTTGAGTGCAAAGAGGCGTCCATGAGCAAATATATGAACTTGGTCAAAGAGGAGATCAAGTCTTTGAAGAGGTTCGTCCTAGATCAAGTGCCTAGATCTGAAAATCATCAGGCTGATGCTCTTTCTGAGCTAGCCAGTTCGGCTGAAGGGGATGTCCCTAAAACAATCTTCTGGGAGGTCAAGGCGGCCAAGAGCATTGAGGCTGAGGAAGTTCTGATTCTCAGCCGAGAAGATGAGTGGATGAGCCCCATCATTGAGTTCAAGAGAACTGGCCGGTTGCCTCTTGATCCTTTAGAAGCTAAGTACGTGAAAGCTAGGGACAAGTGGTTCGAGTTATGGAATGAGACTCTATACAAAAAATTCTTCAACCGGCCTCTTCTTAAATGTATCAGCAGAAAGGAGGGATTGGACGTTTTAAAAGAACTGCATGAAGGAGCTTGTGCTTCCCACATTGGAGGGAGAGCGTTAGGAGAAAAGGCACTGAGGACTGGCTATTTTTGGCCGACCTTGAAAGAGGACGCCTTGCTCTATGCCAAGAAATGTGATAGTTGCCAAAAGCACGGCAACATCTATCAGAAGCCGTCCAATTACTTAGCTCCAATCCTCTTCCCTCTTCGCTTTGCTAAATGGGGAATGAATATTCTTGGCCCCTTTCCTATTGCTGCCGGCCATAAAAAGTTTGTAATAGTAGCCGTTGACTACTTTACAAAATGGGTTGAAGCCGAAGCATTAAGAGGCATTACCACCAATGACGTCAAAGGGTTTATCTGGAAGAACCTTATCACAAGGTTTGGTATGCCCCAGTTGATCGTCTTTGACAATGGACCGCAGTTTGAAACACCCAAGCTTCGCCAATGGTTGGCCGATCAAGGAATCAAAGCTCACTTTGCTGTAGTGGCTCATCCACAGGCCAATGGGCAAGTCGAGGCTTTTAACAAGATCTTGTCGGCCGGGATCAAAAAGAAGTTAGATAATGCAAGAGGACTTTGGGTTGAAGAATTGCAGCTGGTCTTATGGTCAATAAGGACAACGGCCAAGAACTCCACGGGAGAAACTCCATTCATGCTGGTATATGGCTCTGAGGCCGTCCTTCCTATAGAGATTGAAGAACCAACTCTGAGGGTGATGATGTACTCAGAAGATGCTAGCTAGGCAGCTCTTCGGACGGCTTTGGACTTAGTTCCCGAAGTCAGGGGCAATGCATTGCTGAGGATGCAGCTATACAAGTTGAGAATGGCAAGGGAGTTTAACAAAAGAGTTGCAAGGCGTCCACTGAAGCTTGGAGACCTCGTCTTGAGGAAAATGGAAGCAGTCGGCCGAGCCAAAGAGCTAGGAAAGCTCACCCCTAATTGGGAAGGACCCTACAAAATAATCGAAGTAGTTCAGAATGGCACCTTTCGTCTGGAAGGCATGGACGGACGTTCTATTCATAGGACGTGGAATTATGATACGTTGAAGAAATACTTTGTTTAGTGCGTCTTGACAAATTGTAATCTTCTCTTAATGCATTACTATGAAAAAAGTAGAATGTATACATGTACCTTGACTATCCATCAAGCAAAATTCATATAATACAACTATACTTCTCTATGACTCTCTGTTTGATTTATTTGCTCAAGTTATATACTATCGTCCAAAGCTAACTAATATAACATGGCAGCTAGACAACACACCTTTCATTAGGAGATTGGTTGAACATGTTATCATCCTAAAATGGATAATTACATAAAATTGGTCGTTTGTTTACTTAAAGAGTTAAACATCTCCTAAACAAGGTCGGCTGGAATTAGGACGCTTTAGTAATGGTATCCTACCTTCCGTCCAAAAGCCAATCAACTTAGAAATAACAACCTTAGTAAAGGAACTAGTTATTTCATAATTTAACAAAGATGGACGGGTTGACCCACATGAAAACGTCCAAGTTATTTAAAAATTATGACCTTTTCTCCTTCTTGAACAAAGAAAGGTTGTCAAAAACCTCCTCGTCCAAGAAGGGGGGCATAATTTAAAGATGACTAAGTCTTTGTCCAATGACGAATGATTATTCAGATTCAGGCCGAGTTAGTTATTAACTTAGCAGTTTTTAAACTCACAAGTTTTTGCACGTCCTGATTACTACTCGTCCAGAAAAAAAACTATGGGTTCAGACGAAGTAGGTGATGACGGATTGCTTTCATACTTGTGCATTAAAGCCTAGGCAATTGATAAATGCCTCAATACACTCGGCCAAAGGAGCTGGGGGATCGTCTGAAGTATGTTAAGATGCATTGCTTTTGTACTTGGCATAAATATTCAATCATGAAGCAAGGCGTCTTATGCATTAAAGTATAAAGTATTAGAGATTGAAAAAGATAACTTTTCATAGATAGGAGAAAGGATTACAAGCTAATCTAAAAACTAAAACTACAACCTCATCTAAAGCAAAAGTACAAAAGACAATTAAATTACGAGTGGCCTGCGGCCAAAATTGAAAGCGGAGAAGCTAAGCGTCAGGAGGAGTGTCATTCTCTTCGTCCTGGGCCTCAACATCATCTTCTTCACCTTCATCTTCGGAAGACTCTTGCAAGACGGGGGGTTCTTCCCCTTTGATGTTGGCCCTGTGCAGGCTTTCTTGAAATTCCAGCCGGTGAGCATACCTGGGGATATCCTCCTCCTCGGCCATCATTCCAAAGGCCTGCACGGCCCAGTCCTTCGAAGTGTCAATGATGGTATTCATGGCCTCCTTGGCCGCATCCACCGTAGCCGTGACTTCGGCTCTTAGGGCTTGGTTTTTCACCCTAAGGACGAGGTTCTCTTAGAAAAACTCGGCAGCCATTGTCATGACTGAGTTTCTCTCGTCCTTAAGAGAGCGTTCCAGGGCCGCCCTCTCGTCCAGCTTTTCGGTCAGCCGAAGGAGATAAGTTTTATTTTGAGACTCAAGCTCGGCTGACCGTTTTTCCCAAGCTATCTTGGACTGCTGGTGCAGTACCTCCTGTTCAGCCATGACATACTGAGCATGGTCAGCTGCGCCCGTCACGTCATGGATGAGCTTTTTATTCTCCTTCCTGAGCAGTCTTGCCCAGTCTTCAGTTATCATGCTGCGAGCAAAGAGCTGAAAAAAAAAGAAGAGGGCGAAGATATGTCAGGACGGTTGTATAAACAAATACAAAACAATCAAGTATAAAACACAAGCGTCCAAATTAAAGAAGACAAAAGACGTACCTCGGCAGCAAGTTGAGACATGTAGCCTACATGTCCTGATGATGCTCCCCTCAACCCCTTGATGTAAGGTTCAGGGAAGCATTTGAAAAGCTCCAGGTTGAGCTTCTCATGTTCAGCCGATGGCATCTTCCCAAAAGCAGCGGAAGACTCATCGTTTGAAAAGATGGGAAAGCCGTCAGTAGCTGGACCCTTCCCTTTATCTAGAAAGATGAGACTCGTCAGTATTTCTGATCGGAATAACCACGACTTGTTTGTTGGACGGACTCATCGGGCGCCCGCCAACTCGTAGTGTTCTAACTACGTTTGAATAATAAGACTCACTAGAGGAACGGGAGGCCGTCCTATATGCCGCTGGCATTTGGCCTATCAGCTTAGCCACTGGTCCAGAAAAGGCTGACCCATCCGCAGCCGCGTCCGGTTGGAAGCCTGACCTGCATCGTCCAAATCAACAACCGCGTCCGATTGAGTTGCAGGTTGGTCGACAGGACCTGCATAGGTCACTAATGCCAGATCGCCGATCTCTGGAAGCTCTTCCTTGGCCGGAAGCTCCTCTTTGGCCGGAAGATCAATCACGACCTTGGGAACCGGCCGTGACGATTTTTTCTTCTTGGCCGTGAAACCCTTTGCCTTTTTAGTGGGAGGAGCTTCATTAGTTCCGGCCGGTCTCTTCTTGGTTGTCGCCTTCTCAGCCAGGGCCCTGGACGTTGGGGCATTTTTCTGGAAAAGTTGGAAAGATGTTAGTACAATGAAAAATCCATGGGGCGTCCAAAAATACTAAGAGAAGTTCTGTTCTTCGAAGAAGGAGGGCGTCCGGAGCAAGCTATGGACGATTTGCCTTCAAAGAAGCAGATCGTCCATTGGAAGAATGAAAGCGTCCAAAAGCTAAGTCCGGACGAATTGCTCTTCGAAGAGGGAACTCGTCCAGCTAATTCCGGACGTATTGCTCTTCGAAGAGGAAGCTTGTCCAGCTAAATCCGCTCGTATTGCTCTTCAAAGAGGAAGCTCGTCCAGCTAAATCCAGACGAATTCCTCTTCGAAGAGGGAACTCGTCCAGCTAATTCCGGATGTATTGCTCTTCGAAGAGGAAGCTCCTCCAGCTAAATCCGGACGTATTGCTCTTCAAAGAAGAAGCTCGTCCAGCTATTACCGGACGTATTGCTCTTCACGGGAGGGTCCGTCCAAATATATGTCTGGACGATTTACCTCTAAAGAGGGCAAAAAAAAAAATTAATAATAATTATACCAGTGTATCCGTCCTTTTTCAGCACCGGATTTGCTATATTCCTTCCAGAGAGTATCTGCAAATCTGGATGAGCTCATGTCTCCTATCTAAGACTTTCTCAGTTAACTTCTTGCCGAGTCTGCAAATAAGAAAGAAAAAGGAGACAAAGGTTAGACGAACGATGCCTGGGACGGAAGTTCTACTTGGAAAGAATTTTTAATAAGAATACCTCTATCCTCGCCCTGCCGCAAGCCGGCAGCGACCAGGAAGTTATCATGATAGAACATTTCCTTAAAAGGGATCCAATTGGAAGGGCCTTTAAAAGAGACGTCGTCCATGGAATACTCCGAAATCTTGAAGTACTTCACCAACTCTTCTGCTGAGTTACTCTCTAACTCTAAGTAAGAAGCCATCCGTCCAGTGTTGGTGTTGCTCCGGCTAAAATAGCGAAGCCGTCTAGCAATCGCTTCATTGGGCGCTTGGACGAATAGGAACTCGGCTTTCCAGGAGTGCATCTTGGACGTTTTATCCCAAGACGTCAAAAAACCATACCGGTTGCATACGCTTAGCCAGCTCCCTTCAACTGTTTTGGGAGCTTTGGAAACGTAATGGATATGGGAGAAGGCGGCCAAAGAGGGGTCTACTCCTTTTAAATTGCAAACAGCCAGGAAAGTAAGGATGTTTTGCCAGGAGTTTGGGGCAAGTTGATTGTGCTCTACGTTATAGTAATGAAGAAGTTGGCTGATAAAGGGGTGAAGAGGAAAACGTAAGCCGGCATCTAAGGCCAGACGATAAACAACGAAATGGCCCGAGGGGGTACTAAGTACGGTATCCTCTCAGCCAGGGAGGACGAATCGGTAACCCGGCATAGGCATGGCCACAGAGAAAGGTCTAAGGTCAGAGCCTACTCGTCCCAGCCAAGAATTATCGGCCAAGATGAATCTAGGGTCAGAAAGAGGACCTAGTCGTTGACGGCTCCTCCGAATCACTAGCCGGATGGAAAGAACTAGTTGCATTCGATTCATCAGAGACCGTCCTATGTTTGGACGGGCTGGGATCTGGGGGGCCTCGAACTTCTGATTTCTCCTGGACGAGTTCAGGAGAAGGGCTTGGGTTTGCTGGACGAGCACTTTGGACTTCGCGCTCTCCCTCTGCGGGAATCCGTCCAGTGGATGCCTCCATTTCTGAGCTGGAGGCCGGCAGGTTAACTCCTCGTCTGATACGAGCTGTTTGCTTGACGCGTGCCAGATTACCCTGCACAGGTAAAGACTGGATCGTCTGACTTTGCCGGCCATGAGAAAAGAAAAAGAATGCATGTCCGGCCAAAATGGGTCCAACTCTAGAAGATGCCGAGGAAGACAGGCCCTCTGTTCTAGGGCTAGTACCAACCCTTGAGCGGCCGGGTTTGTTCGATGAAGAAGATGAACTCATTTTCTTAAAATATGCGTGAAAAAGCAAGAAAAAGAATTAAGGAAATACCAGTAGAAGAAAGCTCGGACGAATGTCAAAGACGAATTGAAATCTCGGACGAGTGGAGTAGCAGTTTGCAAGAGCTTGGACGGGAATAATTTCTCTCTCTAAAAACTCAGTAAAAATTGCGGAGTCTCTCTCTCTAGAAAATTTCTCAAGGATGTTAAAATGATTCCAGAAGCGACAAAGGTTCATACTTATAGAGGGGTGAAAATGACCCCCTAATCCGGTAAAAATAACCGTTGCCCTTCAGGGTTGACCTGTGGAGACCGGCAAAATGGCGCCTCTTTTTTGAAAAAGAAAATGGTAGTTCCAGGTCGGTTAAAAGAGGAGGATCAACCGTCTTGGCTCCTAAAAGGTAACTCCCTCTTTTAAGGGGCAAATGTTGTAGCCTGAAAATCAACGGCTACCCTTATGGCACGTGGCACTATTTTAGCCCTACATATGGCATTCGCTTATGCAAGGGAAAGTACAAAGGCCGGCAAGTTCTTTGGGCTAAAGTACATTTATCTGAAGAAAAGATGTACTGAAAAGCTCCCTTGTGGCCCTGAAATTGTACTTAAGCCCAATAAAGTAAAGCCTGATTCAGCTAAAAGGCAAAATGTGTTGGCCAATCAGCACTTGCCACGTGTCCTGATATTATTGCTCAGCCAATCAGATGCTCCCAAATTAGGGTGACATCAACGTACATCAGTCATTTCAAACAGTATAAATAGTCCTTGAAATCAGGGGAAAGGTACGTTTTTCAGAGGATAGTACTGTTATTCTGCCATAAATTCTCTCTCTCTCTCTACTTTCTCTCTGTAAAAGTTCCTTCATATCCCTGATACCTGACTTAAGCATCGGAGGGGGAAATACCACCCAAACCTCCAAGGTGGGTTCCTTTTTGCAGGTTGCTGGTCAGAAGTTTGCACCGGGATCCGAGCCAATCATTGTTGCACAAGTCTCCAAATTAAGAATCCGAAGTTGGGAGTTGTTGTATTAGTTTACTAGTTTCATACTACGTAACACTATGTACGAATCCTAACAGAACTAGGACTCCCGGACAGTGGCTGGCATAGTGGCTGGCACAGTCATCTCCCATCCGCATCAAATTTGATAGCATTAAAGACTTGTTGTGGAATACCCCTATGCTTGCACTTTCAGATTTCACTCAACCTTTTTGAAGTTGAATGTGATGCTAGTGGGGTCGGCATTGGAGATGTGTTCATACAAAAGAAACGACCTATTGTATACTTTAGTGAGAAGTTGGGTGGTGCGTAGCTCAATTACTCTACCTATGACAAAGAATTCTATGCAATCGTTCGAGCACTTGACCGTTGGAGTCATTACCTTCGTCCAAGTAACTTTGTGCTTCACTCTGATCATGAAGCATTGAAGTAAATACATGGACAACAAAAGCTAAACCCTAGACATGCCAAATGGGTTGAGTTTTTGCAATCTTTTAACTTCTCTTCTAAGTACAAGGAAGGCAAGGCAAATATGGTGGCAGATGCTTTGTCTAGGAGGCACTCTTTACTTGGAGTGTTGAGTTCAAGGCTTCTAGGATTGGAGTTGGTGAAGGAGTACTACAAAGAGGATGAGAAGTTTAGAGAAGTGTTAGAGGCGTACTCCAAAGGATCACATGGTGCTTATGTGATTCATGATGGGTTCATTTCAAAGGGGATAGACTATGCATTCTTTCTTGTTCCATTCGTGAGTTATTGGTGAGGGAAGCTCATGGTGGAGGACTTGCTGGTCAATTTGGGATGAACAAGACTTTGGCTATTCTACAAGAGCATTTCTTTTGGCCAAAGATGCAAGGAGATGTTCAATGGGTTATCTCACGTTGTGCTACATGTCAAAAGTCCAAGAGCACTTTTCACCAAGGTTTGTATACTTCTCTACCTATTCCAGGTTCTCCTTGGGATGATGTTGCTATGGATTTCATTGCCGGATTGCCTAGGACACAGAGAGGCAAGGATTCTATAATGGCTGTCATTGATAGATTCTCTAAAATGGCACACTTCATTCCTTGTCACAAGACAGATGATGCTTCAAAGGTAGTTGATTTGTATTGTAAGGAGATCATTCTTCTCCATGGTGTTCCTAAAACTATTGTGAGTGATAGGGATACTAAATGAGCTACTTTTGGAAGACTTTATGGAAGCTCCTCGGTACAAAGTTGTTTTTTAGTACCTCACACCATCCTCAAACTGATGGGCAAACTGAAGTAACTAATCGAACTTTAGGAGCCTTACTTAGGGGATTGGTTAGCAAGAGTACCAAGGATTGGGATGTGAAGCTTGCATATGTTGAGTTTGCTTATAATAGGTAACCTACATATGCCACTAGGTGCTCTCCTTTCGAGGTTGTCTATCGTATTAATCCTAGGGTGCCTATTGATCTTATTCATTCCCTAGTGAGAGGTTTACCATGTTGATGGTAAGGAGAAGGCACATGCTATGCTCAAGCTTCATGCACAAGTGAAGGCTATAATTGATAAGGTGAACACAAAGTACCAACAATTAGCTAACAAGAATGAAGTGAACATGTGTTCAAGGTTGGTGATTTGGTTTGGTTGCACCTAAGGAAAGAGAGGTTTCCAGGCCTTCAAAACAACAAGCTAATGCCACGTTCAGATGGACCGTTCAAGATTATAGGGAAGGTTGATGATAATGCCTTCAAGCTTGACTTACCTGGAGACTACAATGTGAGTGCCACTGTGAATGTGGGTGATTTGGCTCCCTATGTCCATGATGATGATATGGCTCAATTGAGGTCAATTGTTTCTAAAGAAGAGTAGGATGATACAAGAGTAGTTGATGCAAGTTTACTAGCTCTTGTTCATAAGAATGTCTCAGTGGATCTTGGTTCAATTGATGTACATGGGGGACTCTTCATGGGGATGACTACCAAGGTGGTAACATGTTTGCTGATCAACTTAGGTAGCATGGAATAGGCGTCTGATTAACATGTCTATGAGAGCTCTAGTTCGTTAGGAGTCATACTATCTTTATTGCTTTCCTAGTTATACTTGTATTAGGAATCATGGCTTTGTCTAGGTTCTTAAAACGATGGATTTTACATAATTCAAAAAGTGTTAGGAGTCTAGGACTTAGGTACTTTTTCCAATCCAATTAGGGTTAGCATGCACGATTCCTCCTAGAATT